>NW_012130101.1:779108-811032 GCF_000143395.1 Atta cephalotes | reverse complement strand
TTCAAAAAAGATTTGTGGACGCGATGTGAAAAGCTTCTCAGATTCTTTAAAATCCAAAGATTTACAGATATTTTCAACGAACTCTGATAACGTTTCATCGTTTCGAGAGATCGATCCTCAAGGACGCAACATGAAAATACATTCTAGAGGATCGTATAAAGCGTACCTTTTGATTTTACGCCACTTTTTGATCCGTTATCGCTTATAATAGTGCGGTGAAAATACGCTCTCTAAAATATACTGGTATTATATTTATCGATACGTCAATTCCATTCACAAATCCTAAAGTGGACACGACGAATCGGTCGTTATTTTCCAAATTTTAACGAGCAAGATCACAAGAGAAAGACACAGTTTCGAATAATTATTAAACTAAAGTATCACTAGCTTTAGAAATAATACACGTATGTACATATATTCATTACTTGTTCATTCATTAATTATAATCTATAATCTTTGTAATCATCTTCCTTTCGCCTACATTACGTGAATACTTATAAAATTACTTGCAAAAGTATTGCAAAAGTATTCGTTAATTAAAACGTCGTTAATCTTCAAATAAGTTTTGAAAACTTATTAGATTGAAATATCTAAAATTTCGGATAAATAAATTAGAAATGTTTACGCAGAACGCAGTGTTTAACAATTGTACGTAAATGAGTTACATAAGCTCTTAAAAACTTAAAAATAAATCATTTTAATGTCATACTTCTGCCTCGATCCGAAGAGATTTGCATTCAACAATTCTTTCGCGTTTCTGCAGAATCGACGATAGATGTATCTTCGTGAGGTAGGCGTCTAAAACTTTTCGCACCATTGGCCTTTTGATGAGAGTTTCCGGTAAGAGCAGCTGCTGGATCGTCCTCGAAGACGTCGAACGTGTAAAGCGCGAACCTTCATTATGACGTATTGCTTTCCTTTTAAACGACATAATCAACACAATTAAATATCGTTCTATTACTATCATTCATTGAATGCTAAGGAGGATAAAACGATGCTTGTGCTAAGTGTGTTCTCTAAAAGGAAAGCAGCCTATGTGAAGCAAAGCGATGAAGCTCTAAGACAGCATCTCCACTTCCGCTTGAATGTTCTGGCGTGCCTGCTCCTCCAGCTTGTCACGAAACTCCACGGTAGCGAAGATGTTCGGGATCTGCAGGAAGTTCTGTAACACCTGAAAGACGCAAGAACGTGAAAGAATGACACGAATGTAATCACTCTGTTTTACTTATTTTATTTGCGTTAAGTTCTTTTTTATTTCACAAATAATATATCTATATAAAGGTAAGAAAAAGAGAAAAAGTAATATGTGACAATTCTGTCCTCGATTAACATACTTACTTCTCTTCAAAAACTAAGAAACGTCTTTTAGATAATATCTTCTAGATAATTTTGAAGAATACTTGAGCCTTCTTTTTATAAAATTTAATGGAATAAGCTTTAATAATTAATCTCAGAAACAGTAATTATTTATTTGTATATAATTTATATTATAATTTATATTATAATTTATATTATAATTTATTATACTAATTGTTTAATTAATACAATAATTACAATAATTATTAAAGTTTGTTTTATTGAATTATTAACTCTTTGTAAAAGAAGATTAAAGTATATTCTAATCATTATTATAATAATTGAAATTAATTGTTATAACAATAATAATAATTATTATTATACTGAGACAATTTTCGTATTTTTTTTAAGTTCATCGAGAGATTATATTTCTGCCGTTCATATTTTAAGGTTGAACAGGGTGACTCACCTTTAGCCGTAGCGCTGTATACATGGGCTCGCTGAGGAAAGAGTATTCCCCGCGTATTCGCTCTCTGTACTCGGCGTAACTTTCTGGAGAGGAGCCGAGTACTGCCATATCCAGGTCCAGGAAGTAGTGTGCATCTTCGCTGCCGAAGGCACCGCCTACCTTGTGCGCCTCGGTGCTGTGAGTCGCCGCTACTTTGAGCAGAGCACAAGTCTCTTCCCTGAGCTCTGCGTCCTGAAAGATAAAATTAGCCAGATCACTTTTGTGAATTCAATCAATGGATTTTGGGTATTCATCTTTTTTATCTCATTTTTTGCATTTTATTCTCTTTTTTTAGCATGTTGACACTCTTCTTTTGCATAATTCACGAAATAATCGATACTATAATTTCATGATAAGTGAAGTAAGTTCATTTTTTTTGTCTCATCTCTATTCGATTCCAAAATCTAACAAAATCTTAACAAAATTAAAATTTTTTTTATTCTAGTTTTTAACTCTTTCTTTGTGTATAATTTATATTTCATGATTAAAATTTCATGATGAATCTTTATTTTCTTTTACGTCATTTTTGTTGATTCTAAAATATTAGATGTGGGAAAAAGTTCGTGGCGTTTTTTAACCATCTAACGGGAAAAACGCCATGAACTTTTTCCCACACCTAATATTAATAATTAAATCTTGAAACGATTATAATTAAAATTCTTTTTACTTTTGTTCTATTTTTCAATATTTTATGGTGATGATCATGTTTAAAACTTGTAAAAAATTAACCATAGTTCAGATTGTTTACTAACCGACGGAACCTCGGCCTCATCAGCAAAAGCATTGAAGTGCTCAAGATTTTTATCTTCGCTAAAAACCAAAGCTTTAGGATCATACTCGAAGCTGCAAACAGGAGATTTAAGTCAGTCATTGTCGATGAAAGAGCGACAATATAATAATTCAATTAAATAATAAAAATAAAATATGAAGTAACAGAACTCTTAATGTTTAAAATCCAACAACGAGATATAAAAGGCTAAAAAGAATAAAAAAAAACTTGATAAAATTCCTTTATTCGTTTAACATAAGTATAATTAAAGATAGAAATAATAAATCAAATTGTAGAAAGTACAAAAAAAACACTAAAATACATACATGTTTCAACCTTATATTTAATTTCAACCTTCTTCAATACAAAAAATTTATTTCCCGGCGCAGTATAATACATTATTCAAAAATTAAGAAAGCGACTGTTTCGTTGCATAATTAGATGAGAGTTAAAAAAACAGAGAAAACGGAAAATTGTTCAAGCGATTGGTTGACAAGCGACTGATTGCGAAAATTTTTCATTGTTCTAGAGAGAGCATAAAGAAACATAGAATATAAAATAGAAATAATTTTTTGTACATTTGAAGAGGGCCTAAATATAAGGTCGAAACATGTATGTATTCTAGCGTTTTAATTTTTGTACTTTCTATAGTTTGATTTATTATTTCTATCTTTAATTATACTTATGTTAAACGAATAATGGAGTTTTATTAAGTTTTTTTACTCTTATTAGCCTTTTATATCTCGTTGTTGGATTTTAAATAATAAAATACTGAATACGATAAGTAATACCATCATGCTGCTAAAATTTGTTTTATTGTTGTACTCAGCCATCGCACTCACTTTTGAAAGAATATGGCGAGCAAAACAGCTCGCGGGTTTTTGAGATTGCTTTTGATTTCGTAGTAGTGATTCAGCTTCTCTCTGAGCGAGTCCAGATTGTGATACGTGCGTTTTTCCTCCGAGTAGACTTCCTGCAGGCGTGTGAACCAGGAGTCGCAGACCGCGGCGTCCAGGCCTTCCGTAGCTTCCTTCCAGCTGTCCTCCAGCGATGCCATTGCCGCTGAAATTATTCGATTCATTTAATTCGCGAATGTTACACAAGCATGAAAAAAAAGTGTGTGAAAGAAAGAAAGGTAAATTGCCATAAATAATTTTTTAATTAGTAACTGTTTACCGTATGGACTGACACGTCACTCCAATAAGGATTGCAATTTTAGTACGAAGAATTTCAATTAAAACTCATTTACGCTTTTCCGGAAATAATTAAATAGTTAGTGATTTAATGTTGAGAAAAATTTAAGGGAATATTAATTGTGTTCCCAAGAAAGGGAATTTATAGTTAAATATTTACCTCAAGATGTTGGTCGTTAATGACTTAAATTAATTAAAATTAATTAATTACCGCTTGAACTTCCCTTACAAAAATTTAATACTAAGAGGTAATAATTAATTACTTATTAAGCATTAAATTATAGTACTTTTAATACTCAAAATAAGTAATTAATCGCTATCTTTTAATATTAAATTAATTAGTGTTAAATTGGAATTTTGTAAGTGTTGAGAATTGAAAAGAATATAATTTTATGGTAATTCTGTTTAACAATTTAATGAAGAATTATAATTTCAAGAATTGAATATGGAAAGGACAGAGAGGACCCTTACAGAAATCTAATTTAATACTGAAAATTATTTATTTTAAGTGCTAAAAGTTCTGAGTGATTAATTATATGTTTTGAGTATTAAAAGCACTGAAAGCAATCTTTTTAATATTTAAAACAAATAATTAATTACCACCTTTCAGTATTAAATTTCTGTAAAGAAACTGAAAGACGCTCAGACATTTACGTCTATTTACAGATATGCCGAGGTCAATGCCAAAGGATAATACAGAAAAGAAACAATTTGTTCAATGTTTGAAATGAAGTTCGCGGACCCAATTAAGGTGAACGAGGAACTCGAGAGCACCTCGGAAACATTCGATCAGCCGACATGCCGAGGAGACTGCCAGAAGGAAGAGATCGTGAACGCGAATTCGCGCTGAATCGTGGCACTCACTTAATTTCCGATGGACGAAGAGCCGTGGACACACACGGTGTTTTCGGGACAGCGGGAAAATTACCGGGGCATCATCCACGCGCGAACGCCTCGCGAATGAGCCCCGCTAAACCAGCGGAGCGCTACGTAGCGCCGCGTAGACCGACATACACAACACTCCACCTCCACTTATTGATCGTGGTGGTGACTCGTTTCCGAGCTTGTGGCCGCGACAGTTTTCGTCGCACTTATGGAAATCACGCCTCCCTCACGTGCGATTTCCGAGGGAAAATCTTCTTAGTGTATAGGTACGATATTCATGATCCATTCTTATTTTAAAATCGTCTTGAGTATGTCTAAGATATTAATATAGCCCTCTGATTAATTTTTATACATCTTAAGACAGTCTCAAATAATCTACTAAATACCGGCTACAGATTTGTTTTTTTATTGCTGTACTGGTTTGCATTATTTTCCTTCTCACTTTCACAACATTTTAAATATATATATATATAGTAAGATTTATTTTTTTTATAATGTCTATACTATTTATAATGTCAAATTATATTTAATTTGAATTATTTTTAATCACAATTCCTATCGATCGCCATTGTTCTTATTTATTATTTATTATTATGTATACTTATTATATTAATTTAACTAAAACAATGGAGGTAAATAATTCAAGAAATGTTAATTATTAATTTCAATTAATTTGACGTAAATTTAATTTATTATTTATCGCAATTGTATGTTAATAGTATGAGCACTTTATTTTAAAATTAAGTATTTTAAAATTAATATAAAAAGATTGATTAGATATGATTGTTGTTTTCCATACGTTTTTATTAAAATAATAATACAGTTCGACACATTTAGAAGTTAAAAATAACAAAATATTATTGTTTAACTCAAGAAACGAATTTGAATTTGATCCTAAACTAGCTAATATATTTTTGAAATTTAAAGTGAATAAATACACTCACTTACAGGTATAATATTTAGTGAAAGCGAAAAAGAAAAATCTAATAGTTTATAAGACAGGAATAAAACACCTATTAACTAGTTTAAGTACAAAAATTCTACACTAATTACAAAAAAAAATGTCTTTTATCTTTGTTTTGCGCAAATCAATTTCTTTTCATTGATTTTATAACAGCGCGAGAAGTATGCAGTTTTAATATTGTTATGTAATTATTAAATCTATATATGGTAAATATTAAATCTATATATAAGTCAGAAGTACAGAATATCTTGGCGCTTTTCCAAATTTATACACGTTTTCCAGTCCATCAAACTGTGCTCAAATTAATCTTGAATAAAAACAAAGATAAGAGACATTTATTTTTTTTGTAATTAGTGTACAATTTTTGTACTTAAATTAATAAGTTAATAAGTAATTAATAAGTTTTTATTCCTGCCTTATAAATTATTAGATTTTTCTTTTTCGCTTTTACCAAATATTATATAAGTAAGTGAGTGTATTTATTCACTTTAAATTTCAAAATACTAGCTAGTTTAGCTGTGTACCATTAAAGAATCAAATTCAAATTCGTTCCTTGAGTTAAACAATAATATTTTGTTATTTTGTTATTTTTAACTTCTAAATATGTCGAACTGTATTATTATTTTAATAAAAACGTATGGTTGAAAACAACAATCATATCTAATTAACGCTTTTAAATTAGAATAATAATATTATAAATAATATTATAAATAAATATTATAGGTAATCAATTTAATACGTGTAATAATGATGCCAATAAGTACTTTTAAACTATATTGCCAAGAATTTTTGAATTTTATTATTTACTTAATTGTTTATTTAACAAGTTTTTAATTCTTTTGTTATATTTATATTTATATTTTATTTATTGTCACATTCGTTTTACGTATACATATACTAGTGAGTTTTTTCTTAAATTACTTATGTAAAAAATATAATATAAAAAGATTTATTAGTATTATAATGATGTAGTGCTGGCGATTTTTTAATTTAATCAATTTAAAGAAACTTCTGTTGTGCAAAATTTATTAATTTATTCCTGATATTATTCTAGGCATATGGAATGGCAGAAATTTTTTAAACTTTCGCGGAGGAACTAATCGAAAGATCGAATATTGCAAAAGTCGAATTTCGATATACATCCTCGTATCATTCGATGTGGTTCGATATCCGGCACTTGCCAAAGTTATGGAGCGGTGTATGCTTCGCGAAAGAGACTATTATGACTTTCGAAAACTATCCAAAGATAATTTATTGTTATTCTATATATTACTGATTGCACTGATCTTTATTACTTTGTTCCTGTGCGGCTTTTTGTTCAATTCTACTCATTATGACTATAATGAACGCGCCTCGAACTCGAATATACCTAAATACATCGGTAACTTGAGGTAAGTTAACCAAATTAAGACTTGTGCAAGGGAAAAAAGAGAAAGATTAGATTTTATCTTTAAGAATTTAAGAATTAATTTAATTTTATTAGGGGAATAAGAAATATGATACAATCAGTAACAAGAAAATAATAAGTAGAAGAAGAAATATGAGATAAATATCTTCGACTTAGTAAAGGTCGAAGGTATTTATGTTATCTTCATCTTATTCTTGATGGAAATTTTTTTCAGAATCTTTCGTATAATTTCTCAACATTTTTATGTAAATTTCAAAAATCATTTTTGAACAATTTTCAAACTTTTTAGAAAATTTCAGAGATATATTTTATATGAATTGGAACTTTCTCCAAAAATATTGGGAAAAATCTACATTTTCTCTAGAATTCTTTATATTAGGTGTAGTAAAAAGAAATCATTATTTTTCCATTCAATTTTATGCAAAAATAATGGATTTCTTTTTGCTACATATGTTTGTTAATATATGTGAATTCTGAAATATTCTAAGATTTCTCATTTTATAATTTCTGAATACATGAATCATAAATGAAAATTAAGATATTTTATAAAATAAGAAAATAGAATATTTCAGAATTCATGTATACAAAAAATTCTAAGAAAAAATAGATTTTCTTGGATATTTGTGAAATGTTTGAATTGTATAAAAATTCTGAGAAAAATTTTTATCAGGGCTGAAGAGGACTTCCAAAATATAAAAAATAAATAAACACATAATTAATAATTATATTAAATAAATAATAAATATAATTTAGCTTCTCAACATATTAATATCAATGTTTCTAATGCTGCAAAATATTACTGATAATCTACAAAGTTATATAATTTTGGTTTAATTAATATATTAAGGAAATTGAAACCTATACTCAAGTTTGAATCAAGTAGTCTTGTTTACATAATTATTAATACATTTATATATCTTGAATATGTTGATACTTCAATTCAAAATATTTATTGTGTATTGTTTTCAGAATAAAGACAGATTTGTTATATAAACCGTTGATAAAAAGATTAATATTTATGGTGATCGATGGGCTAAGATGGGACTTTATTGCGGGTCCTATAGGAAAAACCGCCATGCCGTTGACGAGTGATATACTGACAAACGATCATGGATGCTTGATACAAGCTAAATTGCAAGCACCAACAGTGACGATGCCTAGAATAAAAGTGAAGCTGCAATTTTGTTAATAATTTATTTGAAAATATTCTATGCTGCGAAGTTAGTTTGTAAGAATTTTTATTTATTAGGCCATGATGACTGGTACAGTGCCAAACTTTGTAGATGTAATATTGAACTTTGGGAGTAAACCTCTGCACAGGGACAATTTGTTGTCTCAAGCGAAGGCACATGGATATAAATTAATATTTTATGGAGACGAAACTTGGCTCTCTCTATTTCCCAATATATTTGATCGTCACGATGGTACTACTTCGTTTTTTGTTACAGATTTTACAGAGGTAACTAATATATTAGAGTGATACGTAGTCCACATAAATTGAAAAAATATAAATTACTTTTATGTTTTAGAATAATTAGATGAATTGTATATTTAAAAAAAATGATATAATTTAAACAAAGTGTCTGTCATATATTTTTAGCTTTTTTTCCACCTAGAAAAAAAAAGAACGTGATCAAAATATGTCACTCTTGAAACTATTCCATTTTTACCTAAAACATTATTTTGTATCATTAAAAATAAAATTAAATATTTAAGATTTTTAATAAATGAGGCAAATAATAAGTTATGTGATAAGCTTATCTTATTCATAAGATTATTCTTTGGAGACTAACTATTCGTTCAATTTTAAACAGGTAGACAATAATGTGACTCGACATATACAAGACGAGTTGAGTAATGATGATTGGGATGTGATGATTCTTCATTACCTCGGACTAGATCACATTGGTCATGTCGAAGGTCCGTTTGGTCCGTCAGTTAAACCTAAATTACAAGAAATGGATAAAATTGTCGTTCAAATAGCTCAAAAAGTTCAGGATTGGGTTAGTATTTGAAAAATTGTAATCTTAATCCTTGCTTTGTAATCTTTTTCTTTTTATCTGAATTAATAGTATGTAAAAATAGTTTTTTACACATTATTATTTAGAAGAAATTTAATATTGCATTATTTTACTTATAACATAATACAATTCTATCACTTACTTATTTTTAGAACAGTGATGGAGAACCCACACTTTTCATCGTTTGCGGCGATCATGGGATAAAAGACTCTGGCGGCCACGGCGGCTCGACGCCGGAAGAAACAACAGTGCCGATTATTACAGTAGGAGGAACTATCTGCGTATATGAAGACACTAAATTAAGAATTCCGATTGAGGTTCAGCAACTCGATATTGCGGTGACATTATCGGCCGCCCTCGGACTACCCATTCCTTCTACAAGTCTTGGCTCTGTATTTCTGGACTATATCTACAATCTCCAAGACGATAAGCGGCTCTTCCTCCTCAATTACAACTCGAGACAATTGTTTGATCATTTCCAGAAATTCACCAATGAAACTGAGTGTAAGCATTTAACTCTTAAGAATTATTTGTAAAACATTAAGTATATTTAGATATTTAGATAGCGAGAAGATAATAAATTCAGGATTATAGAAATTTAGAAGCAAGGAAAAAGAAATAAATTTAATGATACGAAAAATCAAATTTAAGTTTTTAAGAAGAAGTTCAAAAATTTATAATTATATAAATAATAAATATATCTAGAAGCGTGTGAGAGAATCTTCAAAAAGTCTCCGAAATTATTTTATTTATTTTATGCAGGTATATTAAAAAATAAAATCGACCAACAATAAAGGACCTCATAGCTAAATAATAAGAATGCAAAACAAAACAGTTTATTTTCAAAGAATTTTTTTTCTTGTATCTTTAAGAGACATATCAACAAAAGTATTTTACAAAGGATCTAAGTTGGATAAGATCTACATCTTTACTTCTTTCTTTGCACACACATTTTATTGTAATAACTGATATCATCTCGTGGATTGAGCTATCTATCGAGCGCGTCTCCGGGTGGCGGATAGGAGGATGACCAGACGACGTGGAGTTGTCTGGTTAGCGGCAGTCATAGCCGATGAGGTAAAAATTGTCGTCGCGGACCAGCTTTCCAAGCCAAGTTGTGAGCTATCGTGATGAGGGCTGCGTGGTACTAGGGGAGCAGTACCGTTAACGATGCCTCCGGGGAACCGGGCGCCACCCCAGCAGTACACAGCTTTACTCATGCATGCAGGGCTCTGCGTGGGCGGACCGTATATATTCCCTAGCTGCTCGTGGGATTCAAATTGGAGAAACCTAATTTTAATCAAGAAATTAATATGAAAACGAAGATAGAGGACCCGCAGAATTCACGCACATCAGTCACTCAATTTTCTGCCTATAATAATACTATATTTACCACAAATCAACCGAATGCTGTGGTATCGAGAAGCAACACTTCATCCCGTTCACGAGAAAAACGAAGAAAACAAAATTACTATCTACGTAACTTTGCCTTTAATCTTTCAGCTTCCTCGACGATGCCACAGGCAACGACGAGCACATTCACCAACGTTAACCATTCGCAAAGTTTCATCAGCTTTGTGTCGAATAACGAGATCACAAAAAAACAAAAAATATGATAAAAGAATCGAAATAATTAATCATAATCTAACAAGAGCGATAGTATCGACGAACAATGTACCCTCAATGATGCCACAGGCAACGACGAGCACATCCACCAGCGTCAAACGTCTGCAAAGTTCCTTCGATAGCTCTGTGTCGAATAGCGAGATTACTAAAAAGCAAAAAACATTTGACAAGAGGATCGAAGTGATTAATCATCACTTAATCAGAGCAATAATGTCGACGAACAATATGCCTTTGGGTCTAGAACACTTAACACTGTTCCGAGGTGCTATGTCGAAGGAAATCGACAAAATTGTCGATGGATTTATTCCCAAATTTCATGATTCATATATCAAATTTGGCGCTATAGTAATCAAATGTGTCGATCATCGCTTTACTGGCTTTTGACGCAGATCGACAATATTTTGCCGTGACCGGAGGCCAAACTCAAGATGATCATTTACAATGAGCTGCAGAAGTATTTTCGGGCTTGCGTATGGATTCCAGGTCCACTCGAATCCTCCGAGACCGTGCTGAAGCGATTGAATCGACAAAATCCGGATCTTAATACGGTAAATTGGCAAATATTTGCCGAGAATTTGGGAGCTTTTGAAGATGGAAGAAGTATGTTTCTCGGAGTGCCTGAATCGGATTTCAAGAAACTTGAGGCATCTAATTTTATGGCTTACTTAGGTCTTGGACAGATCAAGTTTGCTTTTAACAACATCAATTAGGAGAACTCAGTCGCGACTAGTTCGTAATGTCCAGTTATTTTTTTTAGCTCGAGATAGGTTTTATTCTTTGCTGTACATAAAAGACTACAATCCAAAAAATATTTATTCTTTATATTATATGTTCTTGCGTAGTATAATAAAAAAAAACAAGTATTTCTTTTGTAAATCAATTTTTTCAATTTTTTTGTATAAAGACAAATAAATGTCAGGACATATTTGTCCTTATGTATTAAAAATAATTTAACATATACACGTAATTTCTATCGTTTATTTTCGTTTTGTATTTTGTTAATTTTTGTTCTGTATTTCGTTTATTTTCGTTTTGTGTATTTTATTTCTTCAGAAACTCTGGAGTCTAACAATAAAAAAAAAACTCAATCTTTTTTATTTAAAAAAAAAAGATTTAGGAATATTGGGATTTTTTTTGGACTTCGTTTCTCGCGAGATTCTTGCATGAAGTCTTAAAAAGAAATGTTGACTAAAAATCTGCAAACTGACATCAAATAGTTAATAACTTTCTTTAAAGAATTAAAAAGATGCTCTGTTAAATGACTACATTTTCTGTTATTTTCTTTTATTATACAATGACAAATTTTATGACAAAAAATGACAAAAAATTGCATCTTACTGAAACTTTTAAAGTGGTAATGAATTAAAACAAACTACTACTTATACGTTACTTCAATACTATTACCTTTATTTATACGTCAAGATGCGTTTTATTTTTTTCTAGTATAGCATCTTCTATCGTCTCTTGATATATCTTCACAATATTCCAAAATTTCGAATTAGTGATCAAAAGGCAGATTCAATATTTTTTAGATATATACCAGAAATATTTGAACATCACGGATCTGCATCTTGATTGGTTCAACTCAAATGAGACACAGCGTGATCGATACGATATTGAGAATATTGCCTTGTCTTATCACGCGATTCTTGATGCAATGAAGGAAGAGCTTGTAACTAGCCATTTAGTCATATATGACTTTAGTCTGATAGTTGTTGTCTTGTTCGTCATGTGGCAAGTAAGCAAAATAGATAATTTAGAAAAATCCAATTAGTATTTAAGAAATTATATTTATATTAAAGAGAATTCAAATCAATGTGAATTGGTATAAAAAAAGCCCTTATAATATCTTATAATATTAAATAATTTTTTATGTATAAAATTTATGAAAATTTATAAAAAAATTAAAATTTTAAATTTTATAAGTTTTTTCAAATCTGAAGATTATATAATAAAATGAGAAAATCTTAGAATATTAATAGAAAATTCATACATATAAGCAATTTTAAGATCTAGATTTTTCAACACTTAAAAGTATTGTAATTCATATAAAAATTAAAAAATTTTTTTAAAAGTATATAGAAGTTTTGAAAAGTTCTGATTATGAAGAATAAAAAAGATTATTTCTTTGAAAAGGAATCAAAGAGATAATCTTATTAAATATAAATTTTGAAATATGTATAACACTAATTAATATCCTTTACTTTAATTTAAGGAATTTGAAGATAATTTTACTCTACATCTTTTTTCAGATGGTTTTTATCGCGTTTCATGTGGAAACTACAATTTGGACTACGCGTAAAAACACAGTATTTTTTTTTTTGATGGGATTTTCCCTGTGCTTAGGATTGTATCTTTATACTTTTGGAAACATAACTTCTCTCTGTCCGAGTATCAAAGCTCTATTGTTTCTACTAATCATCGGCGTTTCATATATTAACTATAATCTGAATTTAAATAACAAGAGAAATGTGAGAATCAATATTTATTTAATTTCCAGTGTTAGATAATAAAAAATATTAATTTAAACATTGAAAGTATTTGTTGAGCAATAAATAATTAGATATAGATTTATTTAATTTATATAAATTGAACAAAAATATACTCTAGTAATAAATATTTTACTACAAATATACCCTAAATTATTTTTATTATAATATAATAATTGTTATTATAATTGTTTCCTATAGATAAAATTCCTGTTATATTTTAGTAATTTTTGAACTCACATTTTTTTTTTCAAAGTATATCTCCATTATGATTTTTTAAAATTTCAATTTTTAAATTTAGATTACGCTGGAAATATCGATATACAGAATGTTGGAAATTATCACGGTGATGCATATAATAAGCTTCTGCGGTAGCAGTTACATCGAGGAAGAACATCAGACATGGTACTTTTTCTGGTCTACTTTAATCGCATACTTTGCCTATAAATATTTTACGAAACTACTTGAATTGATGCATTATCGAAAGTGAGTAGAATTTTTTCTCTTCTGATATAATGATAGATCAAATCTGACATTGAAAATATTATTTGTTCACGAAAAAATCAGCATATAATTTCTATAAATTTTTCAGAGATTGCATTATGTATATTTACATACATTTCACGTGTGAATCAAACAGAAATTGATACGTTAATTACTTTTTTAAATATTAAATTTCGAGAGATCACATTGTGTTTCTATTATCTATTAATTTTAGATAAATACAAAAAATATAATCATTCGCTTATCAATTTATTATTACATAAATTTAAAAAATAAGATAATAAAATTCAAGTCAGATTTGAATTATCTGTAGCGACACAGCTGAATCTCTTCATCATCTAATAGTACAGTATATAACAGCAATATAGTAGGATCAACCGAATATTACGTAGAACACTGTGTTATGTTGTTATTGCTATTTTTGGGACACATATTTCTGCGAAAGCTAAACAGCACAGGCAACAAGTGGGCCCACCTGCCTGACATAGCTCAGTGGTTGAAGGAGGACGATAGTAAAATCGGCATGACACTCCTACTTTTAACTGGTAAAATATTGATGAAAGTTTAATTTTTTTCAACATATTGAAGTACAGATGGACTTTTTAATTATAAGTGACTGGAAAATGAGTTGTTCCCTTGATATGGACAGACATCTTTTACAAAATTTGGCTCAATACTTTGTGATATTTATTTTCAGCATTTGCTCTTCTGATCCGGATTGCTTATAAAATTGAAGAAAAAGAATATAAGCAGCAATCGTTGTTTCAGAATATAGCTATCGCCGTATGTATATATCTTCGCCATATGTCCAACGGTGCCGTCGTGAAAATTCCATTATATTCCTCAAGGTAAATTGTATTATATTTATACTACACGTAAATATCAATTTATCAATCGTTCATTAAAGTGACTGTACGAGTGGATCACACATTTAAGAAGTAAATTTTTACGTTTGTTGCAGTGGAATATATGAAGTACAAATATTTTGGGGAATAATAGTGATATCTCTGATAAACTACGGATACCGATTGATAAACAAAATTAAGCATGATACGTATAATTTTATGAGTATAATGGTGTTCTTTATCATAAATATGTGGGTGAGGATCTCGGCGATGTTGCATCAACCGTACAATGTGATCCTGTTACCGATGCAGATCATTGTAAGCTCAATAATTAACACTGTATTGAGAGAAAACGATTCGCTCGATCGTGGAGTTTTCTTACATTATTGGTTGGGCAATGTATTTTATTTCTATCAGGTAAATATTTGAAGTCCTTGATTTTTATTAATGTACATGAATAGAATAGAGGAATCTCGAGGAAAATATCTTTGATCAAATCTTTTCTTTCTTTTGGATAATTCTTAGTGAAACTTGTGTATATGTGAAAGCATTGTTTTTTTACAATATTATATTATTTAAATTGATCAGAATTATTTTTCTATTAGTTAAATTTCTATAAAAAATTTCGTTGGAAATTCAAACATTCTGAAGTTAATATACTTCATACTTAAATATATAATTTATAGTATAAAAAAATAAAGATTTATCAAATTTTAAATTCTTATAAAGTTCTCTTGGCAAGAAACAATACAAAATCTTTTTTATTATGATTAGTTCAATAATTTATTGAGATTGTCAAAGACTAAACTGATTTCGATACTTATCTCGTATTGTGCATTGATATTTTAGGGAAACTCCAATAGCCTTGGGAGTGTGAACATCGCGGCAGGATATGTCGGTCTACAATCTTACATGCCTTTTGTTACCGCTGTGTATTTAATCATTAATACTTATTCCGCGCCTGTCCTAGCTTACTTCTTACTAATTTACCATTGGGAAATGAGTGAGATATATCTGCAAGTATTCCGTGAATTCTACAATTATTGTATTGCGATTGATTAAATTGATACACTCCTTAACGAGAAAATCGATTATATATTTTTACAGCTCCACAATCCTTAAGAAGATTATACATACAAACAAGTATTACATCGCGTGGAGGCTCCTGACGACAACTGTCTACATGTACTTTATCATCTTCCAGCTTAATCATTTGTTTGTGTTGTCGGTATATTTACCGAAATTGTTATATGAGGTGACATATACTATGACGATGTGTTGCAGCGCATTGTTAACGGTGATTGTAATTGCAGTGCAACATGCATTGATTCGTTTTGACGATGTGCACAGATGTCATATTTGCGGGAGTCTAAAAAATGGACATGCGTTTGTACAATACTCAGATAACCAGGCGTGATTTAGCATATTAAACAAACTAATGTACTGCACGAGTTTTTATGAAGTTGCGGCAATTGCTACATAGGCATCTTACGTGCAAACTGAGTTAGCAACATAAGGGACAAATAGACATCATCAGTTTATAAAATTTCAAGAACAAACGTTGAGAATTAATAATACGTCGTGTTGATGGCAAAATGACGGCACGCGCTAGCATTTCGTATATAGTATCATGCTGACAACATAATGGCAAATTGATGGCACATATACTTTGCATACCATTATGATGCTATCAATTTGTTGTTATCAAATTTAGAATTCACATAAGGGCAATATTTCACACATAATGAGAAAGCATCTTGTCCCTAGTTTGTCAATATCTATTGCAATGACTGACAGTAACATGACGGCACTTTGAACTCATTTGACTATCAGGGTAGAAACCAGTGCAAGAAATATATGTGCGCGTTTGTACAAATAAACAAAATTTATATAAATTTATATAAATATTGATGTTTTAGAAAATTAGATTTAAATCGATTTTTATAAATTTAATTAGAGTCTAAATAATGTAATTAAGTTAGTAATTAATAGCGTTCATACACTCCGATGAAAAAGACTGATAGAGGTCATGCCAGTAGTAAGAAAAATTGATCAAAAAAAATCATAAACTTTGTACAGCATTAATTGTATTAAGTACAACTAATCGATATGAGTATTCATAAAATGAATTTATCAATATTGTAATATTGCTTAATGAAGATTTTATTCTCGTCTTTAAAAAAACATCTTTTTTATTGCATAAAATTAAACCTAGAATGCAGTATTAACAGCATTGAAACGATATATCATAGTATAACGGAAGTTTATTAGTAAAATAAATTTGCTAATGTGGAATATCATTTAACAAAGATTATAATCTTTGACTTGTGTTCGTATAACAAGAATCGGACTAATTTGCTTCAATCATCACATAATATAATAAAAGGCAAGAAAAAAATGGATTTAAACAAGATTTAAACAAGTGCTTATCTGAAAATTTGTAACTTGTTACATTAAGAAAACATTCATAAACATCATATTTTCCGAAAATATAAAAAAAATGAATTTCTTTTACTATAAATGTGTGTACATTTATTAGATCTAGCAATAACTTTAATAATTTCCCTTTATAATCTCCACTCATACTTTGCACAACAAATGAAAATTGCGTCGTCAATTTAGAACAAAGAAAAGGAACGAAAAGTATATGCACGTGCATGTTGTTTGTATATAAAAAAATATTATTAATAAAATCAAATAATGCAAAAGCAGTGCAAAGGAAGAAATTAAGTTTGCGGGAACTCGATTAATTGTGGAAACTTGGCCGTTCTGAAAATCGCGATTATGATTATATTCCATTTTATCAGTTGGAAATCGAGAATTCTATGCAATCCAGATGTGATTGAGCACTGTCTCACACAACCAGAGCATTGTCTCGTATCAGCGAGACTGTCACTACAACTCGAATTTAGTTTGACGTCGCAACTTAATAATCTCGCAGAGTTACATTTAATTCGCTAAAGTCCTCACTAATCTGCGATCATGACAAATAAATAATTACCGTTGCGTCCAAACGCTAAAAACGCCCAATTTCTCAACTGTGCGATTCTACGAGCTCGGGCGAAATCGAATGTCAACGAGGATACCAAAATTATCAATAGGAACATATTTATGTGTAAGTACTTTACATAATACTAATGATAAGATCGTCAAATGCAAGATGTCTAAACTTTCCAGGCATGCATTATTATGGATATTAGAAGAACGCGAAACAATCTTTCTATAATTTTTAAACTATTAAAATAGTCATCTCTTTTTTTTTAAATAAATGAAATCTAAAGCGATATCTATGTGGGACATCTTGAATAATGACAAAACCAAGAGCGAGAGAAATGTGCCCCAATGATACTTTCTCGTAAGTAATTCATCGAAAAGAAACCACTTTAATCGGAGCGGTTTGATAAAACGAGATAGAAAACTCGTCCATGATGCTCATTTAAGCTCGCAATCGATGATCGACGTCGCAAAATATAAATACATCGCTATAGAAAAATACCGGTGTTTTGTTCAAGTCTAATCGAATTTGGCAATATTTGACACAGCGTTATAAGTACATGAAGCTCTTAAAGATCCTCGAGTCTTTTGGATTTCTCGAGTTTGCAGCAACTAAATCACAATACCAGTACTTTCGATAAAATACATGCTAATAATATATACACTTAACGATATACCCGTATATCTTTTAAAACGTATTTGATATTTCGAAGACGTCAAATTGATGCTGCAAATTGGATTAAAATGGCGAATTCATTCCTAGCTTTGTGCCAAATTCCAAACGTGCCCTTTTCTGATATCTCACGTTCACTCTGAAAAAAAAAAGGAATATGAATATTAATTAATTTCGAAGAAATTGCAATGAATGCGCCAATGACTAAAGGCATGCGAAAGGAAAGTGGAACTTACTTGATCTCTTGCCACTTGATCAACTCGTTAATTATGAACGTCAGCGGAACAGAGAATAGAAAGAATAATGGCACGTGTATCGGGAAATTTTCGATCTTCTTGCTCTCTTCTCGCCAAAACTTGCGGAACACTATACCAGAGAACATCGCTTGCACACACAATCTACAACAATGATAGATGTATTTTAGAATTTAATCTATAATTTAAAGATTTTTTTAAAAGGACCAATTTTTTTAAGCAAACTTAATTAGAATTTTTACTTACACAATAAATACACCAAGAAACCAGGTGCAATTACTTATGGGATTTTTCTTCCATATCGAGTATTCTCTGTGCACAAAGCTAACAGATATCGTAACTGAAAGAAAAGATAGATATTAATGAATTTTTAAATATTGTTCACATATGTCAATGAATGTATGATGTGTTAATAAATGTATGATATAGCAACAAGTGTATGTAAGCGTATTGACGTAAAATATTTCCTACATCCCCAGTTAAATCTTGATTTTAAAAAACTAATAATGCTTTTTAACTTTTTGAAGAATTGTAAAATTTTGGAAAAAGACAAAATAAAACTGAAAAACAGAAGAAAGACTATTTCGATTAATAGAAATTAAAAAATTAAAATTGAGTAATTTTACAAAATAAAAGATTGACAAACTAGATTAAACTTTTTGGCAATATGCCAGTATATTAATAAGGAGATAAAAACATCGTGCATAATTACCGAAATGCAGGACTATAAGCGTGAGAGCGAAATGTTGTACGACCAAAACGACAATTGGCTTGCTTCCCCAGCCGCCCCAAATCTGGTCCCGCGGGTCCGGGTATATATACAGGCACTTGGAGTTCTGTGGTACGTAGACGGGGCAAAGCGTTAGGAACGAGATGCATTGCGAGAGAATCACTGTGATCACCGTTGGCAAGAACTTGCTGCCGTAGCACCATAACACGAATAGCGTGACCTATAATATATTTCTCAGTGTCATCTCTGTTCTCGAAATTTGAATTAATATTAACAAATAAACATTAATTTACAAGGTTTTATGCAAAAGCAATTGAAGACTGTTTCTTAGGATAATAATTTTCGACGCTGAATCTGCCGTCGAAATATTTTCATCAGATAAAAAAAGATAAATTGGATTTTTACACTTTTTTCGAGATATAGTGAAGTTATATTGAAATTAGAAAAAAATCAGAAGAATTGAGCGTTTAATTTTTGTCAATTATATAATTTTGAATCAATATCTTTAATATTTTTTAATTATTATTATCTAATCCTGGTTGAAAACATTCGCCTTATTCATCACTTGTCGCATCTAAATTGAAAAAAAGTTTTTTAAAAAAATATTTTAAAAATTGATGTACTATGGATGGAATTCATATTGCTCAAGATTCGATGTAGTCTTAAGAGAGTGCTTGAGATGTTATGAACCAATCAGAGAATCGTATTAACATCTTAAGACATTACTTGTGAGATGGACTTGAGATTAAGAACGAATTATGGATACCTATATTTTTTTTATGGCAAATTTGAATTCAAAGTGCTAAAATATGTTTTAAATAAAGTTGTTTTTTTTCCTTGAAATTATTCAAAATTTGTAAACTATATGTCAGTGTAAATTATAAATCAGTGTTTCCACAAAACTTTTTAAATGTGATCAGATTAGAAACAGAGATTGAGATTGGATTTAGAATTTAACCAATCAAAAGAAAGAAAATCAATCTTAAGTTTAATGAATTTTGCTTTGATTGATTAAATTCTAATTCAATCTCAAATTTAATCTCTGATCACGGATTTACTCCAACTTTTTTCTCAAATTCGCACTTTATACATTTAAATTATATATCAAAATTAAAAACTAATATAAAATTATAAAGTAAATAAATAATAAAAATAGAGTGAAAAAACGCGTTTTCCTCCTTTATAATTTGGATTTGTTTTATATGGTTTGAATTATATAAAACACGCGAGTTTCAAAAAGATCATCAATATCATTATCTTTGTTCTTCTCACCTCTCCATTGACCACGCATTGATTTTTTCCAGTCGCGCGTTGCATTATCGTCGAGTCTATCGGCGTGGTGATCATAGATGTCGACAGTACAGGAATTATTAAGCAACAGAGCCAAAGTATTTGATCGATGGAGAACAGCGGCGGTAACAGTAGAAACGCCGACAGCATTTGTACAAATGAAAGCGTAACTACACAGCACAGCCAAAATTGTATACAATTCCATAGATTTTTCATGTAATGACGAGCCTGTGTGCATACAAGAAAAAGTTTATTATTGTTTGGCATGCTTCATCCTCTAGTTTAATTTTTTGGAATCGTACCTCCATAATGAGATGAAAAATTGCTACAGGATCCTCACGTTTCACACTCAGTGAACACGTAACAGAGTTTAGCGCTCTACTCAGATCAACGGGAGAAATTCCTTGGCTCTCCTTAGGAGATACCAATACTGGTACCTTCTGACATACCTGGGGGTACAAGGGCTCCACTGCCACTCTATAATCGATTTACAAATTTTTAGAAAACTTCGATTAAAAACATTTTCGCATTGAATCGAAAATTAGAATCTCTCTGCATAAATATTTCTTTAGAAAGTTAATTCTGGATATCGATTATGTATCTTTTTCTCTGGGGTGAAAATGTGAAAAGTGAAAATTTTTGTATATATGTATATGTACATGCATATAAAATTTTTCACTTTTCACATTTTCGCTCTAGAGCAAAAGTTACATGATCAATATCGATCATGTAACTTTTCTTTAGAGCGGAAATATGAAAAATAAAAATTTTTACGTTTGAATGTGCATATATAGTTAACATTTTCAATTAAAACCTGCTATGATCGAAAATATTAACACATTCATACAAAAAAATTCTGACTTTTCACATTTCCGCTTTAAGGAAAAAGTTATTAACCACCTGTTCGAAATTTTTTAGGAATTTTGCCTGAAAATCTGAATGAAAAATATCTGAATCCTTGTACAGAGTTGTCACAGAAAATGAACTTTAAAATTTCCTGACTTTTTCAGGTTTTCCAGATGAAAATAGAAAATTTTCCATAAGTAATAAAATATGTAAATTTTAACATTTAGATTCAAGGATTGTAGGAAAAGTTAGTCCATATTATTAAAAATAACACAAAAAAAGCTTAGTAGCATAGTACAATTTTGAGTGCAAATTCAAGCCAGCAAAAAATAAATTAGTTTTGAAAAAAAGAATGCAGTACGACGATCGAAAAAGAGGGATCAAATAAAAATACTGAATAAAATATAAATTTTAAAAATAAGTGTTTAGAAAGGCAATGAACCAAAAAACAATGTAAATGTGTAAATAAAGGAAATAAATATAATTAATCTAAAGCAAATAACAAATAACAGACATCATTTCGAGCGGTCATCCTCAATGTTACATATAAACATAATTAAATAGAACAGATCAACTAAATTGATATACTTAAATTAAACGAATCAACTAATAAAATAATACAAAAAAACAAATAGCCATCTGTAAAATCGCATCTTGTCATCATGAATCTGATATTACGTCTGCAAAAATATAGCGTATGTTAGAGATGTCAAAATAATAAAAGTCCTTATTGATGTCAAAGTGCGCAAAGTATTCAAACAACATCATAAATTCAAGTATCATAAATTCAAAAATTCACGTTAAAATCCATAAAAATAGTAAAAACAAATATTACATTAACATAATATCTAAAACAATGAAAACGCCAGAGCAATAAGTACAATGATATTGAATATCAAGCAATGAATATAAATTTTAATAATAATAATTTTATTAAAATCATTTAAAGTGCACAAGTTTTGAACGTATTTGACTATAAACGATATTAAATATTTAAAAAATATATTATAACAATTATTTGGAATAGGAGCAGTTTTAAGAAATTGTGAGCAAATTTCGAAATTTCAGACTTTTTTTACATTTTCCCCTACTTTTTCTGGTTTCCATGACCAATTTCAATTTCTCTGACTTTCCCCAATTTTCCAGATCTGTGGCAGCCCTGTTATAATCGATTGAGATCATAATTATTATAAATTACCCTGCGTCAGCCTGCATGAAGATAGGCATATTCTCAGCGTTGGCAGAGGAGCCAAGCACACACACCACTTCGCCATAATCCTGCATTATATGCAACATCTCGCGGGTTACTGTAGTATTGCAGTCGGTGAACAGGGACACGAGTAAAGGAACATTATCTATCAACTCGATGTGCGGACGTATCTTGTCTATGCCCCTCGGCAATTTAGCCTGTATACGCAGAATAAGTAAAGAAAGCTATTTCGATCAAAAATAAAAAAGTTCGAAGATTACAAATTATATATCGAACAATATAATTTTGTTGATTAATTCCTGAAATATTTTATTAAACAACTTTTAGATTTAACCATTTCTTCCGATGTTTCCGATATTTCCTCTTTATAAACAATACAACAGCCAAAATTAATCCTCCTTATGTTGTGTTTTGTCATAAACGTTTATTAGATTTAATTCAAGAGAAGATTCATCTTACCCTGTTCGATAGATCGAAATTAACCGGCGCACTTTGTTCGGTGCTATCGGTGAGGCAGCTCAAGGATCTCCAAGCCTCCTGGCCTGATCCCAAATCGACGCTCTGCACCAGAACGCTGTCCTCGCTTCTCACCGTGTCCTGCTCTCTGCTCGACAGTTTGTTATCTCTGTAGCATCATAAAATCTTAAATAGCATCGAGTTTGTTTTAGAAATTGTTTTTTATTCTGTTTTAGAGATATCAACAGCAACCTGTGGCTCATCGTGCTCTTGACCTGCGATGTTCCTGTGTTATTCCATTCGGTTGTTTCATCGTCGAATTTCACTGTCGAGAAATCCGTGTTGATAGCGCTTGGCGCCGACATGCTCATCGCTCGGCTGTTGTTCAGATTGGTACTAAAATGAGAATTATTCTTTCTTAATGGATATTCTCTAATCGCTTGACACTTCGCTAATCATAACGGTAAGTTAAAGCACATTAATGCTAAGAAGCCAAGAGAATACGTTAATTCATTCTTTCGAACACGACAAAGCTTTCATAACAAATAAATGAAAATTCTCTCGTCATGCTGCGCATGTTTTGCGATCGATTAACCAGAAAACGCACGAGATTTTAAATATTTATGTCTTTTCATGATATTTCGATTAATGTTTCATTTTTTTCAAATTCATTTCTCATTATCCAAACGTTTGTAATCTTCTATTAGATTTCCATTAGATCTCATGCATTCTATAGTTATTGTGCTGCCCTTTTAATATCTTTTTTCTTTCTTTGAAGCAAAGCAGAAATCTGATTTCATATTGTACAGCGTATATAGTGAGCTATTTCTGCATGTAATCGGTGTAACGTACCGAGGTAAGACACGATTAAGCAAGTGGCTGGCCTCGTCCATGCAGGAGTAATTAGGCTGATGAGATTGGGCCGTGGGTGAGGGAGTGGGTGAGGACATGGCTGCTGCCTGGCTCACCCACCAACCCACTGGACTCTCGGACCTAATATTGTCATGTGTGTGTTAATTACAGTACATATAATTGTGTAATCTTCGCGCGAGTAATCATGTATTTGCATAATGAAAATTCTTAATGGGCGTCAATTTGCAATTGCAATAAATTGCTCCACATTAGTTAAGGAACATATCATTAAAAAAATGGTTATAAAGCAGTAGAGACACAAAATAAAAATAAAATAATTACTGTTATTGTGCGACTCTGTCCTGAATAAAAAAAGAGA
Organism: Atta cephalotes; assembly: GCF_000143395.1. NCBI lineage: Eukaryota > Metazoa > Arthropoda > Insecta > Hymenoptera > Formicidae > Atta > Atta cephalotes. The sequence continues at coordinate 786,840 of NW_012130101.1, read as the reverse complement.
TATTAGTTATACATGTTAGATATTAAGACACTGCAGCCAAAATGATCGCGACATCTTCAAAATTAGTGATACTGCAGGATGTCTCGGAGAAATTTTGAAGTTTGAATTAAATTTAAGTTTGAGGATCAATCTTAAGTTTAATTCAAACTTCAATTTTCAGAATTTCTAAAGATCGTTTGATCTATTTATGCATACTTTCTTAAATAGTATCTTTATATATCTAAACATATAAAGTTTTATTTTTAAATAGATTTTTATACGACATAAAAAATAAACATTTGAGTTAATATGTATTAACACAAACTATAGAAATCAAAGCCTGATATAATATGTTGTATTGTTAATCTGTATTCAAATCAAGTGTACGAACTGGATTTTGTAGTATTCTTTCTCAAGATATCCTGCGTAGTAACGATGAACATGCAATATTAACAATTACAAAAGTAAGAAAAGACGTATAGACAAACATGTACGACGGGGGCATATGCGGATATCTCTCCAGCCATTGCTGTTTCCTGCAATACATGGATATATTTTACATTCGAGCCTCATGGCAGCTCGCTCTAACAAGAATAAGAGATTTATCTCCGTCATATGCATGCAATTTTCCCACATGCGTGTCTCTCTCTCCTCTGATCCTACAATTATCTCTTTCAATCGGAAACGCCTCTCTTTAAATATATTTTTTCTCTTATTTTTAAAAATTTTTTCTTTTTTCTCCTCTTTTGTAAAAAGAAATTGTTTAAAAATTAAGAGATGATAAGAGGACATTTGCTCTAAATTTTTTAGAGTGGAATGACTCTAAAGAGTGAAAATGAGTCTTAAAAAAGAGCAGTTCAATTTCCAATCTTTAAGAGTGAGATTTCACTCTTCAAAGTGAGATTCACTTGTAAAAGTTTTAGAGAGTTGGATCAGAGACACTGACGGTAAGTCGCGGATATGCCCCATAAAAAATTTAAGAGACATTGAGAGAAAAACAGCGATGTCATCGCGTCTCGATGATAAACGATACCTGGCTCCCTCGCTGAGTAACGAGATGTGACAATTCCAACCGCTCTCCAAGCCCATTTTCTCTGAGAAAACACGCGAGCGCAGTTCATTCTCCTTGCTGAAGTGCACAAACCTTATGCATGCTCTATCTAATTGTTCAATCAATTGTACCTATAATCATAATATATATTAATTTATTGTGTTCACAGTACAAATTATTAACCATTGACCATAATAATATCGCACCATATCGGTTTGTGCCTGATATTGCATGGTAACCATTCCGATGAAGACCTGATTGCATTGCACCTCGAAGCAGCTTTCAATATCGTTCACGTCGTCATCTTTATTTTCGTTACACAGTAAGGAATCTGAAAAGAAAGCCATATTTTTGTTACAATTGAAATATTTGTGAATTAAAAACAAATTAAGAAATTTAAATAATATAAAATATATCTAGATTAAATGAGTGAAAGATATAAAAATTATAACATCAAGAAATCCAAATGAAAAATAAGAAAGCAAGAATAATATATATATTTGATTCGTTCTACTATTGAGATATTTAAAAAATATTTAAAAAATCAAAGTTAATAAAACATCCATTAAATTAGTGACTACATTAACCTGTCGAATGAAACTGTCCCAGTATTCCTCGTATTCTGGGATCGAGAACGTTTCTGAAGTCCCACGGTAAAGGAGTCGGACTCCTGTGAGGTGTGTACAAGTGTTTGCTATCCGCCGGTAGCTCCAGATATATCTCGGACATGTTGTCGTTAATGGCTCGCGTCAATGGTCGATAAGCGAATGCGGTACAATACGAGGTTAAGCTCGTCCTCTGGTAGAAATCTTGCACCTTTTTTCTGCAAAGGAGAAATCATCAAGACTAATACATAATAAATTATCTTTTAGGCATCAAACGTTTTAAAAATTCTTGTACAATAGAATAATCCAGAAAATAGATTGTGTCTTGAAACGAGGTGAAAATTACAAAAATGAGTTTATTTTTATAATTATTGTAATATTTGTAACATTTATGATTTAAATTAATTGATCAATAGTGAATTTTTGTAATTTTCTCTTACTTCTTTAAAATACACAATCAGTTCCATATAGATTCCATTAATGGAATCTAAACCGAACGATATACCTATCTGATGCAGAAAGAGGGCAGAGATCGTGGCCATCCCAGTATTCGATGCATGAGTCCAGAATTATATCAGCCGTTCCTTGCGTCAACAACTGTAGACCACCACCGCTACGCTCTTTCACGACTACGGCGACCATGTGAGGAAACGGGAATTTTAACTTTGTCGCGATGCTCAGTGAACGCGCGAACTTTATGTCCCGTCTGACCATCTCTGGTTGCTGTCAAACAAATCGTTTTAGTTTGCTTTTCTAATCGATTGTGTGTTCGCTTTTAATATAAACTATTCCTCTCCAAATAATATCTTTTTAAAATGAAGACTCTTCTAAGAGTTTGACAAAAACTGATTTACAGAGAATTATTCAAACTTCAATTCAACAATTTAAATGATTGCCAAAACGTACAATCAATTTCCAGAATTTTAGCAAAAAGTGATCTTATTATGAATTAACTCTTCTAATTGCAAATATTTTTATTTTCTCTAAAAAACTATTTGGCGATGTAACAGAGATATTGAGAGTAATCTTGAATTTTTTTTTATAATTTTTTAAAAGCTTATTCCAAGTCTCTCAATATCATTAAGAGAGTCTTCTCAATATCTCTGTTACATCGCCAAATATAATAGTTTTTTAATTCAAATGTTAAAATCTTTAAATTGAAATTTGAGCAAAAGTAAAGAAGAAATTTGATAGTGAAATTTCGTCTGTTAAAAAAAAAAATCAAATTGCAAATAAAGGATTAATTGATTAAAAAAATTTTCTTAAATTTTTATATGCAAAGAATTATCAATACTCACTACATGTCTAAATGTACATAGTTGCTGTTCCAATTGGAAAATTTTCTGTGCTTGATCTTGGAAACCGATCTGCTTCGCCAGTTCGCACAGACATCTGAATACATTTCATTTTCAATAATAGATTTTGCAGAAAAATCGCAATTCCTAAGAAATTGTAAATCCTATGAGAAAGAAAAAAAAAAGATTAAGGACGTACCGTCTATTTGTTACTGGGACCAAATTCTCATTATAGAGAGCCTCGCAAGTGACGTGACAACAGAATTGCGTGTAATGTTCCTGCGTGTCCATGTTGCACGTGTTGAGGAGGATCGCCAGACCGAGCGGTTTCAACGAGTTCAGATGTTGCCGCCACGAGTGGTCGTCGAACTGCAGTCGGAACGGCAGGGCATGATCATGGGTAAGATCCAGGACCTCGGCGGTGGAGTGCGACATATCTGCGAAGCATCGGACGTTACGTTGCGCACTCGGCTTTCGTTGTCTCCCATCCTTCCTTACCATGCTGTACGTAAGACGTTCTGTTGGAGTTCACCTTGGTCTCCTCAGATTCCTGGTTCTTGTCAGTCGTCTTGTCCACACTGCCGGTACTGTAAAATAAACGGGACTGTAATCGTGTCGATACGATTCCACCGAATGATTTCACAAATTTAAGTTACGTTAAATTCCTTCATCTCAGGGGGCAAATTCACAAATTCTTGGATTTTTAGATACTCGGATTCTTATATCCCCAACTGGGTCCACGACTATAAGATGACTACCTCGAGCTCGGCGACAAAATATTGGCGTTACGTAGGAAAAATACTTTCTCCGCCGTGGGATTAGGCCATGAGAGAATTCCCTTCTTATCTACACAGCACAGCGCCTACAAAAATATATTGATAATCATTATTACTTGATTACTCAGTTTATAATTAATTTGTGCTATGATACTCACGGTTACAGAGCCCAGAACATGCAGAATGCTCGCCGATCGCGACATCATGTGCTCGTTGCCGAAAAGAATACCGAAGAAATATTCTTTGAGTTCCAGCCAGTTGTACACTACGTCCGGATGATTGGGACCATTGATTTCGGCGTCTTCAAAAGGATCTACAAACTACATTTATAAAAATTATAAATCAGTGTAACATTTTGTAATTAATAATAATTTTTAATTCATAAAAATTATAAAAATTTCTATGAATAATGTATATTATGTTACATACATACCTAAATCCTTATCATTTTTTAAATTAAATTTTAAAAATTAAGAAAGAATTTTTGTTTCCATGAATAATATATGATTATAAATTCATAGTTATATAATTTTGAATATCGTGTGTCAATTCGCAGGTACTCTTAACAAATAATATTCATAATCTATTCTTAATCTCAAGACTTAATCTCAAGCAAGAATGTCTTAAGATATTCTCTAATTGGTTCACATTTTTAAATTATACTTAAGATAATCTTAACTATAAAAATTATGAATACCGGCTAATTTCACTTATTCTTTGTCATAAGAAAAGACATAAAAAAGGCAAATTTAAATTAAAAATTCATAGACAAATTTAAATTTTCTGCAATAAACTCTTCATAATCTTATTTATCATTTTTTTGTCTAGATGAGAACTTTCATCATGTAAGATACACATAGAATTCTTATAATGTTACATTTGGAATAAAATAATGTAATTCTGTATGCACGTGAATAAATGTATAAAATTAATTCTATAAAATATTAATTTCTTCGTACAGAGTTATAATTATATATTATATATTATATAATTATATATTATAATTATATATTATAATTATATATAATTATATATTAATGTTTTAACTTATAAATAATTAATTTTTAACTCAATACTGACCTGGAGCTTTTTTGCGGACAGATAAAGCTTGAACAGCGCTTTGAAGCGGGCCATACCGAAGCAATTGAGGAATATCCAACAGGTAGGAAACACCAACGGTAACAATGGAAGACTCACAGCGATCGGTTGCAACAGAAACATCTCACTCCAATGACCAGTGCCAAAGTAGTCTGTCAGATATAGATAACGGAGCAGATTGATCACAAGGATAACAATCACGAGTATCGGATAGGTCAAGTGCTCAATGCAGCATATCATCAGCAAGTGACGCTTGCGATTGTAATAAGTTACTGGTCGATCGAGAGCTTGATCGAGTGCCATTCGCAGATTCACCAAGTACGGCGTTTCCTGAAGTTTGTAGATCTTACTCTTCAGAGGTACGCGGGACTGCGGCATGGAGAAGATTTCGTTCGCGCTGTGTACTGGCACACTGTAAGTCTCTCTTGCGTGCAAAACAGGCGCTTCTGAATCCTGAAAGTTCAATCAGCTACAAGAAATTTGTTTTTGAACAGTTTGATTAACTATTTCAGTAAAATCTCTGTACAATTTCGATGTCTGAAGAGTGAACATCTAGAAATCTACATTGAAGTTCGATTAGAAGTCTAATTCTGATTTTGTTTTAGCAAAATCTCTGTTTAACTTCAATATTCAATCAATTTTGAAGACTGAACATCTGTGAGATCTACGATGAAAAGAATTCAAATCACATACCTCGTACGGTACGCAATATCCAGGTGCTTGCTGGCCTGGCTTCATCACAATTATGTCACCGGCCACTAATAAGGCCCACGGCAAGTTGACTACTTCACCGTCACGATACGTCCACTGTAAGGTTAAGCAAGGGGATTGCGGACTGCACAAATGTGGGTAGTTCTCGGATTTCCATTGACATGTGGAACGTGCAACTGCAATTTTGAAACACTTGTATAACATTACAACATATTGCAAGATTTAATAATAATAATAATAATAATTTTATTGAAATACAAATAACAAAAGAAATATGTTAAGAAAGCAAAATTAAAGTAATAGTAGTTTTAGACATACTTATATATAGACAAATGTTGGTAAAACATAATTGTATAAGATTTACATAGAAACTGCAATTCTCATGTTAAGCACCATTTTTTTCTGCTAAATTGTGATTTAGTAAATTATTAAATTTTACGTAGTGTAATTATAAAAATTTACTAAATCATAAGCAATTAATCAACAGGAAAACTTGCATCGTTTCTATATTTGTAATTTCAATTTTGAAACAAAATATTACAAACGACAATCTTTATTTAAATACATACCATTGAGTTGATCAAGAAGAATTTTCACTCTATGAGGAATTTCTTCATGTCGTAATTTATTATCCGATACCACTAAGATAAAATTCAATACTACTAAACAACAAACTATCAGTCCTTCATACGGCAGTGTTGAATACCTGTAACAATACTTATTTATATAAAGCTGCTATTGTCCCAAAAATAAATAAAATAAGTAAAAAACAAGCAAAATTTCACACTTAAATATACATTCCCATAACTTACCATGTTTCATTAAGCGTAAAGAACGCAACGATGAGAATAATGGCATTGATCAACAGCGCGATCGCAGAGGTCCAGCAGAGCGTTGTATATTGGCTACGATGATGCAGGGTGTCCTTCAGCCAAGCTCTATACTTTCTGAAACATATATAAACATATGTCAGGATATGAGTATAACATCATAAAAATTCACATCTTTATTCTAAATAATTACAAATGTTGTATAAGATATTACTTATTTTTCCTGTGTTCCTCTTCATATTCTTGAAGGACACGTCTAACATCACGATGCAGAGTATCCAGGGCTACTATAGTGTTTAAGCCTAGAGTTTCCTTAGGTTTGGCCTCAGTATTCTCATCTGTCTTTGTGTCCTTGCCAATTAAGCGTTCATCCTCCATTTTCTATGAAAATTAGTCTAATTAAGAAGTTAGTCTATAAACTTAATTTAAAAAATTAAATAAAATGTTAATTAAATTAGTAAAATATCAGCATATTTAGTATTGATTCAAGTGATACATTAATTCAATAGCTTAATCTTGCTGTCCTAGAAGCAATTTATTAGTTACATTGATCAATTGTTGGGAATATATTGGGCTAATATTGTACCGATAAATTATACTTTTAAAGTGATCTGTCTAAATTTACTATACAATTATATTGTTTGAGTCAATATGATTAAGCAGTTCTAAAAAATAAAAAATAAAAATTTTCACAGAAAAAAGATCTTAGACTAAAAGACGGTTGTCAAATACTGGAGAAAAAAGTTTTTAAATAAAAGTTTTTAAATAAAATATTGATAAGAAAATAGATTATATTTTGGGTCAAATAGACATCAAGATAGCCCAGCAGGGTTAAATAATAAAACGTATATTAATATTTTCCAGACAAGACAAATAAATTTTAAACTAATAATATGATTGCTATCACTAAATCATTAAAAATGTATAGACAGCAAAAAAATAGCTGTCTATGCAAGAAAAAAAGTACAATGAGGGTTATAACGTCATAGACGCACTCGACAAGAAAGAATCGTTGCTCCTTTCTGTTCCTTCCCTGCCTTGCGCTTGACACTTGAGATAACGTTTCAGAATTGATTACAGTTTATCTCCAGCGTAGCGAGGATCGCATAATTTTCAAGAAATCCGCTCGAAATTGCGACGAACAGCACTCAAAACATATAACTCGCATCGCTTGTGATTTTGGGATGCAATCGCAATGAAAGAGAGAGAGAGACAGAGAGAGAGAGAGAGAGAGAGAGAGAGAGAGAGAGAGAGAGAGAGAGAGAGAGTAGTAGTAGTAGTAGTAGTAGTAGTAGTAGTAGTAGTAGTAGTAGTACTACTACTTACGTATTACGTTATTACGTTTACGTTTACGTTTAACGTTTAAACGTTAAAAGTTAAAGTTAAA
>NW_012130101.1:775539-779088 GCF_000143395.1 Atta cephalotes | reverse complement strand
GAGAGAGAGAGAGAGAATTTCGAATCTGAATGTAATGAGCGTAGATTGCGATTCTAATCATTGCTTCATTGGTTTCTTTTCAAGAAAAAGAAAGTAAGTTTTAATAGAAATTTATTAATATATTATTTTATAATTTTAAAATATACTGATTTATATAGATAGCATCATTCTTATACAGATAGCATCGACTGTCGATAAGTGCGGATCTACAATAGGTGGATACAATAGATAAATAAATACGATAGATATAAATACGATAGATATAAATACGATACGATAGATGAATATCTCCTGCAATTCTCTTTTTTATCAGTAGATAATAATGCGAATTAATTATAGTAGAGTTGAAAACGTTACCTTAAAAAAATAACACGTTATCATTACAGCAGTTATAAAAATAACTCATTACCGTCACCAAATATTCATTTTAAAAAGCAACATGTTACCGTTATCGTTACTTGAAAAAGTAATGAATTGTTACTTCTTGAGAAATTGTTGAGTTTTAATTTCCTCACATATTGATAAAATTAAAGTTATTCGACGCGTCATTATACAAAAAAAAAACGACCGGGAAAAAACAATTGTCGGGAGCTAAACTCAACAATTAGAGAATTTAAACTAAATATTGCTTTTAAACATTATTGTCATTAAAAATTTCAAAATTCACTTCCAGTGAGTGAATATCCATATTATAGTTATATATAATGTGAATTACAGATTTTTAAAACTGATATTTAGTAAACGAGAATGGATTTAAATGGATTGATTTTTTTCTATCCGAATATTTTAAAGAGCGAATACTTTTTTTTGGATTTAATTGGATTCAATTAGGTTCAATTGGATTGAAAAATTGCATTTCCTATTCAAAATTTTGAATTGAACAGTATTCATAATATTTGTTATGTGCACAGAAAAAGCTAATATTATTTTTGAAAGACATAGAGATGTGCTTCATGCAATTCCAATAAATGAATAAAAATGCATTCAGGATTGAAAAGCATTCATTTTAACATTTGTGTCAATATTTCTGAAAATCTGAATCCATTTCAATTCATTTTAATCCATTCTCGTTTGCTGAGATGATAATTATGAGATGATAAACAAATTTTATTAAATCAATTGTTAATGATATATTGATAATGAATGAAATATTAACAATAAATAAATCATATTTGTTTTTAATTGTTAACTTGCGATTGTAAAATTTATTAAAATTCATCTAATGAAATTTATTCATCTTTACCTTGTGATACGTTAGTTAATGCAGTCCGACACAAAGAAGAACAATCTTTATGATGGAAACTCAGGCTGCATACTTGTTAGAATGAAAATTTTAAAAGAATTTTTTTAGGAAAGCATTTAGTTATCTTGAAAATAATGTCCAAATGATATCTTAATAATTATTTATCAGAGGCATCTACTAGAAGAATTCTTTAAGATATCTTATTTCAGAGATTTCATTTCTTGAAAATTTTATCTTTATAATATCATGCTAAATGATATCAATTTATTCTCTCATAGAAGATATCATTATATTGTATGGCATTTGAGTAAATATGCATGCGCCTGTATATTTGATTCAGAAACTAGACATAATTATGAATCTTTTGAAAAATCCATTTGTTGTCATTTTTGAAGATATCATAAAAATAACATTTTCAAGAAGCAGGCTTATAACTTGACTTATAAATTTTAAGACAGCACAAAATATTACAAGATAACGAAAAGATGTCTAAAAGAAGTCTAAAAAATGACGAAAGTATGATCGTTTTGTTTTTTCAACAAGATGAAAGATGATTATATCCAAGTAAAACATTAAGTCGCGATAATGTCAAAATGACATTAAAATGAATCGGAAATGATTGAAAAACTTTTTCAATGACTTTTAATGATCATTTTGGAGTCATTTTGATATCATTTTGATATCATAATGATTTGTTGTTCTGCTTAGATAAATCGTCTTTTAGTTTTGTTGAACAACTTAAAACAGACATTTTTTCGTCATCTGGTTGTCTTCTCAGTAAAGCAAAAAGTTGACTAAAAGACATTTTTTCGTATTACTGAAAAGACAATGTGGAAAAAATATCTTTCTTTATTATATTTTTCATCACTCACCTGCGAGCAGTACGCGAGATGGATGTTCGGATTCTCGTGTTTTAAAAATTATACGGTAAGCACGTGCTAGTGATATTATATAGTCTTGTATGTTTCCTGCCTGATAGGCTCGCTCCTAACGACTGTATCCCTTTTTATATTATCATAATAATAACAACAATAATAATAATAATAATAATAATAATAATAATAATAATAAACTATACGAGATAGAATAAAAGATGCAGCGTGATTATGAGAAATATAACTTGTGTTCTGACGAACACTCATACAATATTTTTTGAAAGCAAGTCCTCAAAGGGGATTATGATGAAAGATAATGATTCTTATACACATCACATCGCTGTAAGCATTGCAGGCATAATAGAACATATACAAAAAAAGCGAACATACGCAAAAAAAGCGGTACACTGAAAAATTAGGAAAAATTTACTAAATTTTAAATTATCATAACTTGGTAAATAATAAAGATAAAAATATGTTTAAAATATAAAATGAAGCTTGAAATGTCCCCTTTAAGACATTCCAATATACTTATCGAATGAGATTTATACTGAGTCATTATTATCAAAATGTCAGATGACAAAGTAAAAAAATGAAAAGTAAAAAAATGATAATTAAAGATCCGTGATTGTCACAATGCATGGCGTAAATCAGGTACGACAGCCTAATGGGACAAAATGCACATAAAAGAATGGAATTTTATCTTTAATATCTAAAATATTTTTTTTACGGAGTTCAATTATTTTTCACTGAGTTATTCCAAATTTAAGGTATCGTTGTCATTAGCTTAAATTGATTGTAATTCATTCCAATATAAACTGCACAAAGTTTGACGGATTGAAATTGAACCTCATTTTGTGTATGTATGTGCGTGCGTGCGTGCGTGTGTGCGAGAGAGAAGGAGGGAGGGAGGGGCGGATGCGCGCACACACGCATGTATCACAGCAAGGATGAGGACCCCATTCCCCAACCAATGAGAATGGATTAAAATGGATTGAAATTTTTTTCTATCCGAATGTGTATTTTAAATACCGAATACTTTTTTTTGGATTTAATTGGATTCAATTGAATTCAATTAGATTCAATTGGATGCAATTCGATTGAAAAACTGCATTTTCTATTCAAAATTTTGAATTGAACAGTATTCACAATTGTGTTTGTGTGCATAGAAAAAGCTAATATTATTATTAGATTGAAAGACATAGAGATGCAATTCTTATAAATGAATAAAAATGCATTCAGAATTGAAAAGCATTCATTTTAACATTCGTGAATCAATATTTCTGAAAATCTGAATCCATTTCAATTCATTTCAATTCATTTTCGTTTACTGTCATTCCGTACACATCCTCTGTGTGTGTGTGTGTGTGTGCGTGTGTGTGCGTGTGCGTGCGTGCGTGCGTGCGTGCGTGCGTGCGTGTGCGTGCGTGC
>NW_012130101.1:767016-775519 GCF_000143395.1 Atta cephalotes | reverse complement strand
AGAGAGAGAGAGAGAGAGAGAGAGAGAGACTAAAAATATATTGTAGTTGACTAACAGTCGATGCTTAATTGACTTTCAGAAATCAATTAATAGTCGACTGCTGTCAATTATAAAACGACTGTTGAAAATCGACTTTAAGTCAATTTTCAATAATCGATTATATGCCGACTGGAAAAAGTCGACTATAAACCGACATTCATTCATGTTGTGTGGACAACTATAAAGCAAACTGTTTATAGGAAGACGTTTGTCACTATAAAATGCGTGATATCAGTACAAACTTACCTTTCTAAAAAAGTAAAAAAATTGCTAAGAACGAGCTTCTCGAATAAAATCTATCCAACCCAATTAGTAGTAGTTTTAATTTTTAATTTTTAATTTTTCTTCAATGATATTCTTATTGAAAGTCTTTTTATTCCAATCCAAGTAATGACAACTTTAATTTTCTGTCAAAAATTACTCCTAAAAAACTAATATTTTTCAAATGAAAAATTAAAATCCAGATGCTAATCTTAACTGATCAAGTTAAATTCTATCAAATTAAAAAATAAAACTCAAGTGGTATTTATATTTGTTATTTACTTAATTCTAATGATATATATTATTCAAGATATTATAAAAGATTTGATATCAACAAAACTGACACTAAGTTAAATTCCACAGAATTTTATGTATTATTCGTAAAAAAGATTTGATATCAACTGGTGCTAAGTTAAATTCTATACTAAATTAAATAAAGAATACAATCCATTTTAATTGCATTACTTTGTCCATTCAAGTGTTATAGCAAAAAGTTAAAGTTAATATTATTTATTTAATTTGATACATGAATTACATGGTTATATGAGATTTAACTTGGTGCCAATTGTTGCTCAAGAACAGACTTCTATGTATATTACTACACTGCTAACATGTTTGAAAAAGTGGCCTCCAATTTTATGATATAATAATATTATACGCATGCGTATTGAGAACTGATCCGCATAACTATGTGACGTATGTCTACATCAGCACATTATTTTGACAGGTTAACCTATTTAACAGTATTAAAACTACCAAATACTTATTTTCATAATCCAGCTATTATAAATTATTCTAATTTATAAGAAATAAAATCGCATCTTTTATACGTTTATTAATTGTCTTATATCTTTACCTTTTTATTTGAATTCTTTCTCTTCTAAAAAAAACAAAATTTTTCGCTACGAGATCACATCATTTTCATAAGGTTATATGTTTAGCATGAACAATTGATGCAAAACACATACTGCATTCCTTTGAGTATATATTCGTGACGCATGCGCAGAATTACCATACAATTTCGGAATCCATTTCACATAAGCTTGTCCTAAGGAGTTAGCAGTCTAGTAGTATAGATATATAGAAGTCTGTGTTTAGAATACTCCAGAATATGACTAACAGAATCTTGATAATGATTAAAGAGACCTCATTAATTAATGCTCTTAATCATATTTCGCATTCTATAATTTCTAATGAAATCTTATAAAAACTGAAAAAGTTAAGATACTTTTTTAGAAGTAATTGAATAAGAAATTTTAAAATATTTTTTGTATATATAAAAATTTTACAAAAAGATTTTTTTAATATTAGAAAAAGAGCTGCAATTTATATAAAAATACTTATAGAAAAATTTTCACTAGATTAAAATAAGATAACGATGATGTAAAATAATTTATAAGATTATTATAAAATTATTAATATATTAAATTAATTTAAAAACAAAAGATATGTTCATTTTTTAATATATTTATATAAATGTTATATATATATATATATAATAGTACATATTAGAAAGATATATATAATAGTACAGAGTGCTCGCAAAGATTTACACATTTCGGGCCGATTCCGGCGCGCTACTCCCACTACCGCTCGAGTGACCGAGTGACTCGGTGACCGAGCCGCCGGGCGCTCACGTAATGCCCTGGCTCAGGAGCATTTCTGTAGCTTAAACGTGCAGAAGTATCTTACGTTATTAAAGAATATTTTTCTTGCAAAATAATTTTTATTTCCTTAAAAAAATCAAATTTTCTAAAACATTTTGTCATAATAATTTTTGCCTACCGGCAAACAGAACTATTCAATAATTGTTATAAATTTACATCGAGAAGTTTCTAAAATAACTAATACATTTTGTCATAATAATTTTTGCCTACCGGCAAACAGAACTATTCAATAATTGTTATAAATTTACATCGAGAAGTTTCTAAAATAACTAATACATTTTGTCATAATAATTCTTGCTTACCAGAAACCATTCAATAATTCTGGAATCTGGAATCTGGAAATTCTGTGTTTTCTATACGAAGTCTTACAAAGCGATATAGAATCTTTGTTACTTAATGAGACTTTGTAAGACTTCGTATGGAAAACGGAATTTCCAGGTATTTTCTGACTTCAATCTTCGCAAGTCTGTTATGTAAGAAACTTCTCGATGTAAATTTATAACAATTATTGAATAGTTTCTGATAGGCAAGAATTATTATGACAAAATGTGTTAATTATTCTAGAAACTTCTCGACATAAATTTATAACAATTATTGAATAGTTTCTGGTAGGCAAGAATTATTACGAAATATTTTAGAAAATTTAGTACTTGATTTTTTTAAGAACATAAAAATTATTTTGCAAGAAAAATATTCTTTAATAACATAATCTTCGCACGTTTAAACTACAAAGGCGCTCCTGAGCCAGAGCGTCACATGGACGCCCGGCGGTTCGGCCCGAAATGTGCAAACCTTTGCGAACATAATAGTAATATATACACATGTATAGATACATACATATATCAATGTAAAATATTACAATACGTCAAAGACGTTTATTTTTCTTTTTTTCATCGGTGAAAGAATCCCATAAACATTAGCAAGTACTGGTACAACAGTACGATGTCAACGTAAATCTGTGTAGTTGCGAAGATCACTTCGTCGGGAGTCAATTCTATTCTGCGTCCACCCATAATTGTCTGTACGTCGAAGTACAAATACTGAAAATACATAAAATGATTTTATCATCGAATTTTGTTTATTTAATTTATTTTAATTTATTACAGGAAATTAATTATTAACGACCTTCCCGATTAATTAATTAATTTTATAAATTAATTTAATTTTCGCAATGAATATACAGAAAATGCAGAAATACAATATAATTCTTCTTAGTATACCTATTTATTTTTATTTTTTTTATTTTAAATTATTTAATTATATATCTCTTAATAATTGTTGTATAAATTGCAAAAAATAGCATTACATTAATATAAAAAATTGAAAGAATTAAAATAGATAAAAATTTCCAGCTGAATTAAAATCAACTCCTAGATATTCGAGCTTTAAAGTCCAAAAAACTAAAATATTACTAAAATGGATGTTGGTGAATAGATTTTTTTCATGAGAATATAATATTTCCAAAATATACTGACCATGCAGAGCAGGAGCGTTCCAATGATAGCTATTACCAGGCGTAGAACTATTATATGAGTGAACAATAGGATTATTAACACCGTAAAAATAGATACGATCGCAACCAGCCCAACTATCATCAGTAAGCCTGGTCTCATTGTCAAATCAAACTGCAATTTCATCATAAAACGATTGTTCATTTATACATTCTTTGTTTCTTTGTCTAATTTAATATAAATGCAAATAAATTAAAGAAAAAAAATAATAAAATTGCATATTTACAATAGAAATTAAGTTTCTGAGAAATATTAAAAGACAAATTAATTAATGTAACTTTAACAATACAGATTGAATCAGAAATAAAAGAATTAAAAAATATAATTAAAAGATAAAGATATTTATAAGACATAATATGGATAGTAAATAAAAATAAAAAATTAAGAAAAAACTAGTTAATGCAAGTTTCAATGTAAGGCATACTAAGTTAAAAAAACATCGTGACATAAAATCGCAAAGGGAATATAGAATAAAAGCATGGGACTACCGTGGAGAATGTTGCTACAAGAGCTATGATCATTGTAACGACGGCAGTCATGCCCAAAACGATGAGAATCACCTCGATGGTATAAAACACAGAGACGAAGGCGGCTATGTATGACATTGCCATTGTCTGTGATTCATGAGAAATTTAACTGAATTAATTTTAATTTACAGGGGATCATTCCATTGTGTAAAAAGAAAAAGTAAACATGAAGATATCGTACCAATAGGATCAGGCAGATGTAATTGAATGGAGGCGTTCGTCTGGCGTACACCGAGCAGGATACAGTACAATATGAGATGATGAAGACCGCACTAAAATGTAAATTAATGTTTTAATTAGATTAAAATTTATAAAAATAGAAAGTACGGATCAATTAATAAATACATTTGATTTTTTAAAGCTTAGAGTTATTTTTAATAAAAAGAAATAAACTGATATTATAATATTTATATTAATATTATTATATATATATATATTATCATTATTATCATAATATAGTATAGATAAAATTATATTATATTTATTAATAATAATATTATTTATTGTCTTCGTTCTCTCTCTCTCTCTCATTCCATTTCATTTAATATCACAAGTTAATACAAGAAAGCGTCTAAGCAATCTTACAAGGCAACGATCCACAGAAACCAATACACGATCATAAACTTCTGTGCTTCATCCCTAAAAAATAATTCAGAAGATTATAATAGAAGCTTAAAGTACAAGATTGGAAAGAACACTTTTCTTCTGTGTGCATTCACCAGAACAAAAAGAGAGATATGACGAAGACAGTGAATATCAGCTGCAATGTGAGGAGGCAGAAAACCTTGCGGACAAAACTTCTCCTGATAATGATGTCCTTGAAGTCGCCTATAAATTCATCGGCCTCGTCTTGTGGTAACATGTTCCTTCTGCGCTGTTCTCGTACCCAGGCTTTATACAGTTCTAAATTTTCCCTTTCCCTCTGTGCCACCATTTCATCTGTCACAGTGATAGTGTAAGGTCCCTAGAATTAGTTATTATTAAATCCTAGAATTAATTATTATTAAATCGAAAATCGCTCAACTTCTTTCAATTGCGTTATTACTGATAATTTTAAAAATCCTAATGTCACAATTATTTATTAGAATTATTTATTAAGCAAGAGGACAGCCATTAAAGAAATTTCAATTTATAGAAATGTTATAAAAAAGAAGACTATAGAAAAATATAATTATATTAGTAAAAAGCTTAGTGAAGAAAAGCTATGTGAATCTGATGAACTATTTAATTTAACGATACTGAGAATTAAGATCTGCTGTTTGAGTGATTTAAATGTCACTTACACTTTTTAGTTTCTGGCCTTTAATTAACGGCGGCAGCTGTGGAGGACCTGGGATATTGTGTGGAATCCGTTGTTCTTCGATATCGATATCGTCGGACCGCATTGGATAGGCTGAATGGAACTGCTCGTTAACATGTATCAATCTCTTGCTCCTTTCTGATTTTTGTTGTTATACCTAATAATATCACATGCCTAATTATGCGCTGAATCTATTGTCAATCAATCGCAACTGCGATTAACAAATGAAGATAAAGTATAATTCAGCAAGCAATCGCTTTAAATGTAGGAATTTTAAAGAATGCTCCGTTATCACGATTGTACATCGTGTATGATTAGACAGCAATCATCGTGATGAGGAATGGTTCTATTGGATTGTCCGGAAAGTTCGTGCTGATGTTAAAGAAAAATTGAAACGCAGAAAATTTTAATTTAATAAATGTATACTAAAATTTAAATTTTAGTCGGCACGAACTTTCCGGACAACCCAATATATAGGTAGGTTTATTCGTTTTAATAATTAAAGCGTGAATGTGTTAAGAAGAATATTGATTTTGAAAAACACAATTAAAAGATATAATTTTCTATGTAATTATCTAACAAGTTTGTTCATAATAATTCTGATTAATATTTAGTTCTATCTCTGGAAAATGTTTATAGTGAAATTCACTGTGAGAAATGAAATTTTATTCTTTAAGATTAAATATTGAGTTATTCTTGTTTAAGATCAACTTAATTTTCACTCTTTAGAGAGAAATTTTACACTAAATTATTTAGAGAGTTCAAATTTCTATTTAACAAAATATTTTTTCCTGAAAATTGAATGTGTTACATACACAAAGAATAGCCAAGTTTTTTAAAATTTTGTATTAATTTTCTGGGGAGAAGTCTTCATACACATTTGATAATCAGAATTGACGCCAATCGGAATGGTTCATATATGAGCTGTTATATAAATCAAACGGTTTTTCTTCTTCACAAATAGTGAAGAAGTGGGGCAAGAATCTCAGATGGCGCAGTCTTTTGGAACAGGCGAAGAAAACTTGCGAGAAGAATAACGATTATTGTGAATTGAACTTGTCAGCGTCAAATACTGTGAGTTAGAGCGACATCACGCTTACAGATTTTCTACTTCTAAAAAATCTTATACTAAAATATATATATATATATATATACTATATACATATATAAAATTTTATTTATACAATGATTCGAAACTGATCAACTCATATTATTACAAATTTTTTTTGAAAATTCGTAAATTAAAATAAAATTAACATCATGTTTGTTTGTTTTTTGATATTGAAATGTAATTTTTGTTTATTGTCTTTTTCGAATCAGTTATATTATGTAATACATTTGTTCTATGAGTTATGGTATGTAATTTTATAATATATACATATATATAGTGTTGGAACAGATACCGTTTGAAAGATATCTAGATATAGATATAGGTATTAGTACGTAGAAAATGTATTTAGGTATAAGTACTGTTACATTTTTAGATATAATTACCTAAATATAGATACAGATATAAGAAAAAAATATCCGAAAATTTAGATACTTTTTAGATATTTAAAAAAAAGGAAGAAAAGAAAAATAGGGAAGTAGGAAAAAATAAGAGAAAACAAGAAAAGGAAAAGATATAAGCAGCGTAAAATGTTATATTTTATTTGTTTTAATATATAAAAGAATGTCTCGATAATGAAAATTGAAAACAAGTTGCGTTCATATATAGGAGGTTCCCGACCTACGAGATCATTTCTCATGAGCTGGTACAGTGAGAAAATGATTTTGTTATAGGATTTTGTTATAGGAATAAATCAAGAGAAAACAAACGTGACATTTGTTAAGAAAATGATCGAGTTATTATTGCAAATTAATTATTTCTTATTCGTCAATGTAATAAATAATCAATAGTATCGCTAGCAAATAAAAGACTCACATATACACATAGAAGTCGTAGACGGTCGTAGGATCTCAAATTATAAGAAATTGACCAATTCTCTAGCCAAGTATTTTCCCTATATTTGCCTGTGACTGGTCAGTTTCCCTGACTTAAGACATTTCTCTACGATCATCTATAGATTTTCGCGTCGCATATTCCAACACGTTCCAATACGCTCTTACCATAGCTCTTACTCACTCCAACGCGCTTATAGAGTGAGTAGGAGCTATGGTAAGAGCATATTAGAGCATGTTGGAGCTTGCAACGCGAACAAACCTCATGATTTCTATGATAAACGATCCTAAAAGTCTATCCAAAAGATAGATTAGATTCTATATAGTTTGCTTCTATTACCAATAATTAGTTGATATAGCAGACTAGTAGCAATCACAACAAATCAATTTTATTGTCACATATTTACCGATTACTTGTTAAAGGTACTGGTTTATTAAAATTCTTTCTCTCATTATCAATGTAGAATGGACTAAGTCAAAAAGTCCTTTATTTTACAATTTTCACAATATTTTAGGAGATATTACAATAATTTCTAAAGACCACCAAATAAGTACATATTCGCGGACTACCATCAAGACTACGCTTAGGGGATTCGCACAATAAAAGGAACAGAGAACAGAGAATAAGAATTTCAACCTATTATATCAGAAATCATGTATTGTGGAATATACAGTTTCTGATAAGCTGAAATTCTTATTCTCTATTCTCTGTTCCCTATTTTGTTTATTGTGCGGA
Source organism: Atta cephalotes (assembly GCF_000143395.1). Classification (NCBI taxonomy): domain Eukaryota; kingdom Metazoa; phylum Arthropoda; class Insecta; order Hymenoptera; family Formicidae; genus Atta; species Atta cephalotes. The sequence continues at coordinate 767,537 of NW_012130101.1, read as the reverse complement.
GCCCCTATCAGTTGCAGTAGATTATCGCGCAAGGATTATTTGATAGGCGCGCGCTAAGCGCCATAACTCAAGCAGCGTGCCTAGTAGTGCCAAGTAGTCACTATTCCCCGCGCAACAAGTGATCGCAACCAATGGGCGTATACTTGGTGGTAATCCACGTAGTAATACTCAATAAATGATATTTAGAAATTAATTATATTTAGAAATTAATATCTCCTAAAGTATTGCAAAAATTGCACAATGGTAAAGGACTTTTCGACTCACAAGGGAAGTTTCACAACTGTACGGAACCGATTTGATTCTCCATGAAATATGTTGTTAAACATGAAAATCTAAGAGACGTATTTTTTTATACGTGCCCTAAATCATGTTTAAGAAGTGAAACACCTCTTTGAAAAAAAACAGTATTTTTCTTTCGAAGCGAATATCGTCGGAAGTATTGTATATATATATGTGTGTGTGTGTGTGTGTGTGTGTGTGTGTGTGTGTGTGTGTGTGTGTGTGTGTGTGTGTGTGTGTGT
>NW_012130101.1:763546-766074 GCF_000143395.1 Atta cephalotes | reverse complement strand
GTGTGTGTGTGTGTGTGTGTGTGTGTGTGTGTGTGTGTGTGTGTGTGTGTGTGTGTGTGTGTGTGTACAGTTTATGTCAGTTAGTTGAGTTAGTACACGATCAAATTTATGAAGAAAAGAAGAGTGAAAAAGAAAAAAAAGATAAGAAGATGACATAAATCGAGGATAAAACATAAGTACTACATGTTAACTTCTAACAGTTTTTACTGTTATTTATTTAATTATAACGTATATATGTCGCATTTATTGTAAAGACTGATTAGGATTAAATTGTATTTTTATCAGCGTATGTCAAAATAAAATGTGATAAGTACCTCTTAAATGAAATCTTGATTTTTAAATACTTTCCTGGCTTGTAGAAAACTTGTCGAAGCTTAAAGAAGTATGAACAAAAAATTTTTAACGCTTCTTAAATACTTCATTGACTTTCCATTGACTCTTAGTGGTTTTGAATATTCATACACGTTCAAACAAACTCTCCCCAAACACTCCGTAAAGTGTGCCCAAACACATCTGTCTCATTTCCCATACGTTACAAATTTTTTTTATTAATGTTTCTCATACTCTCTTCAACACTCTGCAAAAAATGCATGGAGCATACTGATATACTTCCTAAACATTTCATTAGTACTTCGTCTACGCTTCCTAAACGTTCGGCAAAAAGTATACGGAGCATTCAAATACGCTTTGTGTAATTATGTATTGTAATCTATAAGAAGTGAAAATTGGAACATGGAACGTAAAAGAAGCGTCAACTAAACGTAAAGAAACATAAATAAATAAAGCGTACATAAGTTCTTCAGCAAGCACGAGCAGAATGTTCATTAAACAGAGCGTGATTAGGCAGTTTAGAAAACGTAAACGGACATCGTCGAGTTCTTAGACAAACGTGAATGAAATGTAATCGTGATCCTTGGTAAGCAAATGATACTATTTTAAAATATAATATATTTCATATATCTAAAAAAAAAGTACTATGCTTTTATCTCCGCCTAGAGGCTCACTTAAAAAAATTATTCCATTAGAATATGACTGAAAAATCTTTCAATGTTGTCTTTTATTCTAATTTGTGCGATTTTTTAAATTCGAGAAATTAGTTCTCGCTAAGTCCCTCTGATAGCGGTGCTGCATATTACTTAACAGTGCTTCGCTGAACAGCTTAATGACTTCGTTTTAAAATAAATTTTATTTCTATACTTGAAAGTGTACATGAAGCGCATTTAAATGCTCCATGCACTGTTTGCGGAGTGTTACAGAGTTTGAAAAAATAAATATTTAAAACGAAGAAATGTGACAGACGTGTTCGGCACACTTTACGGAGAATTTGAGGAGAATTCGAGGAGCGTGTACGAATATTCAAAACTACTAAGAGTCAATGAATTATTTAAGAAAAGTTAAAATTCTTTGTTCATACTTTTTTAACAATTTGATAAGATTTACATTTTTATCAGGGATTATATGTACATATATAAAAATATTTTGAGAAATATTTTTTAAAAATAAAAATGATAATTAACATCACGTTTTATGTTTACATGGATAAATTATATTATTATTATAAGAATAATTGTACTTTACAAAGAACATTATATTGTGCATTCAATATATGAAATATTTTGTCAAAGTTATTCATTTCAACTTAAGTAAATGTATCATTAGAAGGCACGTAAGTAAAAACCATTAAGCATTTATTTAGTATAAAGATGTAATATTGTAAATATAATTATGTATATAATCGTTTATCCTTTGTAATAATAAATAATACATATTATAAATAAATATTTTTAAAAAGAATTTAATTTAGATTATTTATGTGCTCATTCAATACTTGTTGATTGAACGACATATACATATTTTATCCCCTAGTGTACATATCTTACAGTGTAGTACTCACAAAGTTTCTAAAAAGGAATTGCATATCTATTTCTGAAATTTTTATAAAAAATATTAGGTGTACAACTTTGCCTCCGCCGTTTTTTTCTGAAATTCGAGGCTTTATTGTAAAAAACTGGTTATACATTTATGATTCAAAGTATTGTCCATCGCTGGCCACTACTTTCTCCCATCTTTCGGGTAGCGTACGAATCCCGCGTCGAAAAAATTGGTCATCTTTTGAAGCTATCCACGAATCGATCCAATTTTTTTGGAACTTCTTCATAAGACCGGAAGTGCTGGTCAGCCAGGTGCCATTGATCGAAACAAGTGATAGTCAGAGGGAGCAACGTCTGGAGAATACGGCGGGTGGGGTAGGACTTCCCATTTCAACGTTTCCAAGTATGTCTTGACTACTTTCGCAACATGGGGTTGAGCATTGTCATGCTGCAAAATCACTTTATCGTGTCTCTCGTTGTATTGCGGCCGTTTGTCTTTCAATGCTCGGCTCAAACGCATCAATTGTGTTCGATACCGATCGCCTGTGATTGTTTCAGTCGGTTTTATCAGTTCATAATACACTACGTCGAGCTGGTTCCATCAAATACAGAGCATGGAGCATGATATTCGGTTTGGCCGTCGACGTGGAAGCATGG
>NW_012130101.1:755877-760543 GCF_000143395.1 Atta cephalotes | reverse complement strand
TCTTCTCTCTTCCACCGCTATGCCGGTCTTCGACATCAAAATCCGTTCTTGAAGCATTGAAACCACTCACGACACGTTCTTTCACTAATAGCGGCCTCACCATAAGTATTTGAGAGCATTCGATGAGCCTCAGCCGCAGATTTCTTCATATTGAAGCAAAAAATTAAAATGCAAATGACGAGAATTTGGCTCGTAAACTGACATTTTCAATCGAGAATAACTTTATGATGCAGACATAAATCGACTAATGTTTCTATGGGGTTATGTTGACAGATGCCCAAGTTTATTGTATGACGTCTATGATCTATTTATTTCGACCATCACTTATCGCTTAAGCCATCTATAGGAAAACGGCGGAAGCAAAGTTGTACACCTAATATTAAAACATGTTTATATCTCGTGTAACAAGAACTATTTCATTAAAATACTAGCCGACGACTCGAGAATTATGATAGAGACGCTAGAAAGAATGCTGGTACCATTATTGATTATTGGATCGTTTTGCAATTTGGGCATGTTCAAATATCCTTGTGGCAATCTAGGTCATATCTCTTTTGCCTATATACTTTAGCCAAATGGGGTTCTCTTACGTACTTCTTTTATTATCCAGCATACATCTATAATTTTCAGGATGGAAATGTAATGTCCTACAATATTGTACCGTTACTTACCATTACATTAATTCCTATTAGCTTCTGTCGTTTTAAGATAAATATTTTTAATTTTTTAATTCCTGTGAACTGTTTCTTTCGCTCCTTTTGCCATCGGCTTCCGTCGTGGACAATGCTATTGTTGATTGTTTTTTCGATTCCCAGCTGATTACTGCATCTCCAAGTGTGAACACATATCTTGTGTATGATCTCCGATCACTCTCATCTCCAGTCGGAGATCAATGTATTCAGTGATTGTATCTGACTGACTATATGTAAGACATCTTGATTGTGCCTTTTAGATATCGCAATACTCTCTTTACAGCTTGCCAATGCTCCTCCGCATGTATTAAACTGATTAAGTACACTAGCTGCATGTGTGATGTCTGGTCTAGTCCATGTCGCTAGATACATTAGCGATCTGATTAAGTTTTGATATGGTACTGCTCGGCTTTCGTTCTTCTCATCATTCTTTGAGCCCTCACTAGTTTCTTTTTGAATTTCATCGGTGTCCCAACTGGCCTGCATTCATTCATATTGAATATCTGTCTAACATTCGTTCAATGAATTCTTCTTAATCAATTTTAATGGTTAACCTCGCGATCTCTCTAATGATTCTTACTCCTAAGAATTCTTTTGTTTCTCCAAGATCTTTTATTTCATATTTCGCAGTGCTTAGTGCGTTTTTTATCTTTTTTAATTCCTCCTTAATCATTAAAGAAGTGAAAAAAATCACAGAGTGCACTAATAATAATCAAGATTTTGTTTATTTAATAAATGCATGGTAATTTGCTTCTCTTAAAGCTTAATTCTTTCATATTTTTATCTATTCCTTCATTTCTTCATTCCAAGTCCTAGATGCTTGTTTTAATATCGCTTTCTGAAGACGAAATACTTGTTGCCCTTTGTTATATGCGATAGCCGGAAGGATATACTGAAAAGGGTAACTTCGTTACTTTTTTCAGCGTATCTTTTCGGCTGTCGCATATAAATCTCTTCATGAAGTCTTCCGTTTAAAAAAGCGGTAGTAACATGCGATAGTAATGATATATATCCAGATTTTTTGCTGCAGCTAATCCAATAAGTATGCGCATGTCTCACAACTAATGCGAAAGTTTTTCTGTAGTCAACACTGAACCTGGGTGCCCTTTACCATCAAGTGAGCCTTATACCTTTTTTGTGCGAGACTGTCACCCTTTTTGGTTTTAAAAACCCACATGCAACCATGTTTTTATTTGCCAAGAGATCCACTAATGTCCAGGTACCATTATCCCGAAGTGATTTGATTTCCTTTTCCATTGCAGACTTCCACTTGCTTGAGTTATTATTATTTAATGCTTCTAATCTAGTTATCGGATCTTGAACATTATTCTTGCTTGCAATACACTGTTCTTCGTTTGAATATCATTTTAATGATTGACTATTTTTTAGAGGATATCTCCTTTCTGGTCAACTATTTCTTCCGCTTCGTGGAACTCTTCTTCCTCTTCAGCGTCTTCAACATCTTGAGTTTCTATTTCTCCAGTATTTTCCTGTATTTCATGATCTTTCTTTGATTTTGATGAAATAATGATTTCATCTACCCTTACATCCTGCTTGATTTTTCTACTACTTTTGTAGTAGTTTTATTTAGTCTTGAAATATTCTCAAGAAAATCAACATCTCATGCCTTTTACTATCCTTTTGATTTCAGAATTATATAAACGCTAGCAGTTACCATCACAGTAACCTAATATGATGCTTCGATTTCGAATTTAGCTTCGTTCGTAATTCCTTCGGAATAAGCTCTACCGAAAACCTTGAGATGACTAACATCAAGCCTTTTTCCGCTGCAGGTTTCCTGTGGTATCATAGATGAAGAACTCTTGTCGGATCTATTTCGACATCTATTTCGGAGGTATATGATTGTGAGCACAGCTTCACCCCAAAAACTTTTATCCAGCTTTAATCTTACAGTAAACATTTTGTCTTTTCTATGATCGTTCCGTTCATACGTTCCGAAATTGAGTTTTATTCTAGAAATATCTAATAGTCTTATATCTTTTAATCTCATTTTCTTTCAGGATACAGTTTATTTGTCGATTACAGAATTCAGTTCCTCCCTCTGATCTTAGAATCTTTATCTTTTCACCTGATTCTCTTTCTGCAAAAATCATGAATTCTTTAAAAATTTCTGACACTTCGTCATTCGACTTCAATAAATAACTGAACATCTGCCGTGTAAAGTCATCTGTAAAAGTTAACAGATAACGTGCTCTTGAAAAGGTAGGTACACTCATAGGATCACACAAATCTGTGTGAATAAGCTCCAGTTTCCTTATGAACTTTTGGAATGATCCTTACTTAAAAGGTTTCCGGCATTGCTTTCCTTTCAGACAAGCAATGCAATTCCAGTTTTCTTTCTGCAAATTTGTAAAAGATGTGACAGATGCTAAACCATCCATTACATGCTATCATGTACTTATAATGGAGATGACCAAGTCGTCTATGTCATAGCTCTAAATCATCTAATGATGCCATGATTACTTCCTCCTTTGCTGGTTTTTTGGAAAATAATGTTGCTACTTGTACTGCTGATCGCTCTCGATAAAATCCGCCAATCTTGGTAACTGAAATTTTTACCTTTCCTATTATAGTACATTTTGTCGCATCATATACTTTCTGAAACTTCCTGAATCAAATACAACTGTTAGATCCTTTTTTGTTATTTTACTAACATAATAAGTTAGGATAACAAATTTGTAAAAAGTTGTGGCATATACATTCCATTACTTACGGTACGACTTTCCATGTAGTAGATTAACCTCTACATGTTCAATCTTATTACTTTTACAAGAATAATCGATGATAGAGATTTCTGTCGTTTCAGTAATTTCCGTTTCAATAATTTCCTTTAACCAGTCATCCCGATGTGTCATATGAGAGGTGACTCCACTATTTATGAACCAATCTTTTGTCTTGAAGTCCTTTGCCAATAAGGCTGTAATTGCAGTGAGCATTTTTCTCCTTTTCTTTCGATGAACCTTCCTTGACTTCATTAATTTTTGACATTTTTACTGTGTTTGCATTCTTTTATTTTCTGTTTGAATTTTGGCCTAATATGACCTTCTTCAGTTATAGCAAATTAGTTTTCGATCATTCTGTGATGATTGCGACTGCCAATACGAATTCTCCTTTCGTTACATCCTCTCTCTTGAAATAAACGTGTTTTCACTATTTTAGAATTTAATACATAAGTAGTTTGCAGTCCTGATTTAATTGACTCGAATTTGGAAGTAGACAATCCGTAGCAAAACGATGAGTCAAGAATTCATCGCCTACCGGCTTCTCAATATCCGCCAGTTTTTGAGCCAAACACATTGCTTCAGTAATATATTGTTCTGTGAACGTGATCTTCTAACCTCAAATTGAACATGGATAAGCAAACTAAGTCTGTTTAAATCTTTATCTTCATATATAGTTTGGAGATTTCTCCATGCTTCTTTAGCAGTAGTTGCAGTACGTGAACATATGACGCAGGTTTAATACTTAAACAAATTTTTTCAAGAGCAGCACATTGACCTTGCTCAGAATCTACATTGGTTTCAATAATGCAGTTCCATAGATCTTCATGTATCAAATACATTTTCATCGCAAACTTCCAATTATTATATGTTGCAACTTCATCCAATTTGTCTTTGCGGCAGACTGTCACCGACTGTAACTGAGGATGTACGTAGCGTTGAAGTAGCGTGAGAAATAGTACTCGTACTTGTGTTCCCTGTGGTCGTCATCATGAGGCAAAAACAATCTTGTGATTCACCAAGAGATTTCTCAAAGAAAAAAAAATTTCTCCTACAATAATGTGAGACTTTAACCTTACTGCTCACACAATTTCGCGCTCACTACGAGCGGACCGCAAGGCGACTGAAATGTTTTTTACGCGCTTGGAAGTGATCAGATGAATCAATAAATACACAATATGATTCTGGATTGGCATAAAAATATCGTACGACAGTATAACTGATGAAATAAAA
>NW_012130101.1:749360-755857 GCF_000143395.1 Atta cephalotes | reverse complement strand
TATATAATATATATATATATATATATACATATATATGTTTGTTGCGTTGTATGCTCTAATATGCTCCTGTCATAACTCTTATAGCTTTTTCTCACTCCAATGTCCTCATTAGAGTGAGTAGGAACTATGGCAGGGCATGTTGGAGCATGCGACGCGAACAAACTTTATAATAAAACCAACTTAAGGAGACATGAACAAAAAAGAATATTAAATGACAAAGAAGATAAATGGTGCTAACGTAAGGTAACGAGATTACCAACTGAACATTATAAAAGAAGTTCATTCTCAATAAAATCCCTCTAAATCATCTTTGCTAATTGTCGATTCTTGTACATTATTATCCCGTATTCAATCCTTCTCCATTCCTTGCTCCTCCTTTATTAAGATTCTTGATGTCCATGTTGATTCTTATGGATTCATTCAACATTCGAGTCATGTGGCTGTCAAGTGTCGAGTTCCTACTACCGTCTGTCTTCTTTATTCTCTTCGCCATATCCTTTTCTGCTCTCAAAAACTTCTCATTCCTCAATTACTCGTTATTTCGTTATTCGGTTATGCCGATATCTACGTTCCGATTCTTAATCAACAACTCCTAAACAACTCATGTACAGCATATCCAAAATTCTTGCTTCCGCTTCTCCTATTGCGTCCGTAAATACGACTATATATCTCCGTATTACTAGAGAGCTGGCTTAGGATGTGACAACATTTTATTCTCCACCTGTGATGTCTCGTTTTTTCTGTCTTTCGCTCCAATACTGTTCTATATCTTCGACGCCTCCTTCAGTTGAGTGTATAGCAATTGCACACGAACCAATTGCGCACAAGTCAATCACAGTGCTAAAAGAAAATAAAAAACTCCCTACGCAGAAGTCCCTGTGATGGGCAATTGCTGCAGTGCAAATAAATCACTCAACCTTCAATTGAACTCTGAGTTTCGTTCCACTTTCATTCTCTTGTTACCAAGTATCAAGATTACTTATCTTTCTCCATTCATCGTTCCATTAAGTTCCGTTTTTTCTACATCTAAGTAAAATATTTTAATTTTCTTCCTGTATCAATAAAAACCTCTTTGTCCTTTCGTTTTGCTGCCTCGTATTTCATCGCGTCACTCACAGTAAATGAGACTGATGTAACTGGTATGTGTGTAAGTATTTGTGCATACGTGTGCGTGTGTATGATTTTAACTATTGCACTTTACCACTCATTGTTGTTTTCCCGGTTTTTTGTTGCTGATAAGCTTTGCAATAGTAACTTTGTTGATGCTTAATCATTTTCAAGCTACTATAGTCTATTGTATCATATTTTATATTTATGCTATTATTCCGTTAACATGTAATTTTTTTCATGAATTTTGCAATAAACTAAATTAAATAAAACATTTTTTTTATTAGATTCATTTTAACATTATTATAATATAACTCTTTATCTGTCACATTTCCTGTACATGCTTCCACCTACATATCATTAAGTCTGGTTGTCTATCTGGCTTTACTGATAATACAAAATAAGATTAGACTGCAAGTCTGGCAGGGAATGAGACAAGTTTTATAATTACAAATATTTATAATTACAAATATTTAGTTATATATTTTTAAATATGTATTAAATGTCATTTCAGTTAAGATATTATTTGTATTACAATATTAAATACATATTTTATATAATATAATACATATTTTATTATTGAATTTTGCAATATATCAAAATAAAATAATTCAATTTCTTTTGTCTCATTCCCCGCTAGACTTGCAATCTAATCTTATTCTGCATTACCAATAAAGCGTGCCCCTGCTTATAGACAGATAGGCAACCCGACTCACTGATGTGAAAGTTGAAGAATCTTGTACACATTGCAATAACAATTTTTATTCAAATATAAAATTATAATAATTTTTTTCTGTGTCGCATAATCGATCAAGACGATTTTTTTCAAAGGAATTGAAAATGTGCTTAGGCGAAATTGCTGTAGTAAATACTTGCTATAGATGACACGTTGGAAGCTCTCGGAGTCAAAGGAATACCAAAGGATACATAACTGGATAATTCGAATAATAATCGGATTTGATTACATAAGTTTTTTCTCAATTAGCACATTATAATCTTATTTTTATTTTTCTTCTCAATTATAATTAATTATTAGTAAGTAATTATGTTTCCCAGTTAGAAATGATAATGGAATTGACGTCGATTTGACTAACCTTAGCTCTAAACAATAGCGCTCTCATGTCGATATACATCATTCCTGTTTTATCATCCCAAAAGATCAAGCTCTAGTTTATCTCAACAGAAATTATAATATTTTTGTTATCGTCGCATGATCAATATGATTTTTTAAAGGAATTGAAAATGTGCTTACATAAACTTGCTAGACGACACGTTGGAAACATTCGGAACGCCAATGAAATATCAACGAAATCGTATTGTAGATTGTAGATATACATTTTTTCTGACTTAGCAATTAACAATTTTTTAAAATTCTTTTTTTAATGCAAAAAGAATTTCGAAGAAATTTTCATTATTTTTACGTATAAAATATTTGTAAACATATATATATATTTGTAATATATATCCGATATGTATTATTACCTTTAGTATTTTATTATTATCTCTAGTAACTTTTACTCTAATTTCTGGATCTATTTTTGAATTAGTACACATGTATATACATTATAACTAATTTTTGTTGATATTATGCGTCAAAATGTTCACAATCTGAAACAATTAAAAATTTTTTGGTAAATATATAAAAAAAGGGTAGCACTTCCAGTGTCCATGACCTTGACAACATACATATGTCTTTATTGTATGCACACAATATAAATATACATTTTACAAAGAACTTTATAATTTGCACATAACTTCAATATATTTTATCAAACTTATCAGCTTCAACTCAAGTCGACATGTGTCGTTAGAAGCTAAGTAAAAAGCATCTATTAGACACGTTTATACTTAGCATAATATTGCAAGTAGTTACATTTATAATCATTTGTGCCTTGTAATAATTGGTTAAAAATATCAAATGCACTATTTCCAGATATATTATATTTACCTAGATCAACTCAACATCAAGTACCTTAATAATAGTGTAAAAGCATTCTACTTTAGAAAGTCTAGAAGTGTCCTGTTGTTGAAGTCGAAAATGTACACAAATAGATGCTATGTTTATGAAATATTATGCATCGTTAAAAATAAGACTTGTAATTTATACAATATATTCTTATCAAAAATCTGTATTTCGCTTTTAGATTCATATATTGAACCACTACTATCAAACAACTGTAATTCATTTTTCATCTCCTAAAGTAGATTCCTAATGTCAATAAATTCAAATTCACTTTTAGTCTCCAACAAGAGTCCATTATTAAATATAATTATATGTCACTACATTGAAAAAAACTTAATTTAAAATTTATTTTTTAACGGTATTTTATATATATTAATATACGATCTTTCAATAGGGACGCTCGAAATTTGTTAGATCATAATAGCCATATTGTTAAAATGACATCTGTCAAATTTGTTGTGAATTTAGTAGTGTATGGCAAATTAGTTTAGTAGTGTATGGCAAATCATCATGGAAGGTCATAGTGTTAAGCAACGTGTGCAAATCATAAAATTGTATCAAAATCAGTGCTCCGTTCGAGAAACGTTCCGCGCATTACGTGATTTTTATCCTCGCCACAATCGTCCTGCCGAGTCGACTATTCGATGTTTGATGGTCAAAATCGAGTCAACCAGTTCGATAAATAATCAGCCAACACCAGTACGTCACCGAAACGCAAGGTCTGCTGAAAACATCGCTGCTGTGAGAATGTACGGGAAAACCCGAGGCAATTTCTCGTCGTTCACAAGAATTTGGCCTTTCTATGACTTCAACTTGGCGAATTTTGCGTCGGGACTTGGGTCTACACCTCTATGAAATTCAACTGACCTAGGAACTTAAGATAAACGATCATAGACAACGCCGTGTGTTCGCTGATTGAGTTCTGGAGCAGTTGGAAGTTAATCCAAATTTCGCCAAACAAATCATCTTTAGATGAGAAAACCATTTTTAGATGAATGGATATGTGAACAAGCAAAATTGTCGAATTTGGGACGATATCAATCTACGCGAGATACATCAGCTCCAAAAAATCCCGAGAAAGTCATTGTTTGGTGCGGATTTTGGTTTGGTGGAATCGGTCCGTACTTCTTCCAAAACGAAGCAGGCGTTGCTATAACCGTCAACAGCGAGCGCTACAGATCGATGATAAGCAACTTCTTGTGGCCTAAAATGGATGATATGGATACTGATAACATGTGATTCCAACAGGATGGACTACGTGCCTCACACCGCATGCCACGATGGACATTTTGCACGAGCGATTTGAGAGCATGGTTATCTCGCGCAGCGACGACGTGAACTGGCCATCGAGATGGTGCGATTTAATACCTTTAGACTTCTTCTTTTGCGACTGTCTTAAATCGCAGGTCTACTACCTTGATCAAAAAGTTCCCGAAATTCATTCAGAAAATTCAAAATACAAGTTTTATTCATCAAAAGTGATTGTCCCCTTCAAAGTATTCCCCGACTGTTCATCGACTGCAACGCACTTATGCCAGCGCTTGATCCAGCTCTCGAAACATTTCTGGAACTCTATTGTCAATATAGCCATTAGAGTCGTCTTCGATTTTTCCATTACCTCCTTTCAGCTGTTAAAACGCGTTCCCCGTAATGGTTTTTGACTCGATCGAACAGAAAAAAATCAGTTTCCCAACATTTCTAAGGTTTTCATACCATTGAATCCATTTTTAACGCAAAATTTAATACAAACTCGTTGTTGCAAATTCAACTCCATTTTTAAAACTGTAAAAAATCGAAAATATGTGCAGAAGTAGATGTAATCAAGACGGCGTAACTTTTACAAATGTCAAGCTATGGTGATAAAATTTGGTGGGAATGTCAATGATAGATGTGGCAACCTAACCAAAAAAACAGAACTCAAATCAGCTGACTCAGAGCATCACCTGGTGGTAATTCCGGAAACTTTTTGATTAAGATGATATACGAATAAACCGCAAATAATTGATGCTCTCAAAGTCAATATAACAAACGCCATCCAGCAAATTCAGCCAGATTTATGCGAGAAAGTTATTCGAAAGTCATCATCGAAAATTGGATCGCCCGAATACGTGTCACCAAGCGAAGCCGCGGTGGACATTTGAGCAACGTTATATTCCATACTTAATGCCATAAAATATTCTTTCAAATAAAAAAAAAATTGAGTGGATATCTCACACACAACTTTGTTTTATTTACATTTAAAAATCGAGCGTCCTTATTGAAAGACCCTATATATTTTTACGTATGTACAACAAAGTTTTACATATATTTTATTAATTTCAATTATACAATATAATTTATATTTATACGCTTACACAATTTTATATTTTTTGAATATGCATTGGGATTCGAATTCTAGTTCTCGAGGTAATAAAACCTAATACGCTAACATAGCTACATAATCGCACGTTTCTTTGTCAATTTGATAGTTATTCAAATAATCCCCAGTATTTCGATTCTATAAATCTTAACAACAGTGTTGATTTTGTTGTATTGTTGTATTGTAAGTATTAAACATGATAAAAAAGCTGTGAATGATAGTACATTTGTAATATTAATTTGTAATAATTTCAAAATGACAAATGAATGTATCATTACTTGATCCTAATCTTCCTCATTATAAGTCTAACGACTATCAATAACACGCTACAATACAATATTCATCGCGGAATGACGGAATCTTTCGAATGATCTTATCTCTTTTAAAATATAGTTCGGTAAAAAAATTTGTGTTCATAATTATACATAAACGGTGACTAATTTATATGTAGTTTATTTATAACGGTTATAAATTACATACAACCGTTTATGCATAATTATGTATAAAAAATTTTTTATCGGGCTGTTACACTTTAAAAGAGATAAGATCACTCAAAAGACACGTTATTCCACGTGATGAATATTTTATATATATATCAGCAAATGTGTTATTGGTAAACATTGAAGGTCATACTATATATTGAGAAAGATGGCCAAATATTGATTTGTCATATTTAAATTAATTTTACAAATACAAATAAGTGCATATTATAACATAAATATTATAAAAATAAATGTTTCGATTTTAAATTAAACTAAAAATTGAAACTTATAAAGTTTTTGTTTAGAACAAGCCTCCAAATTTTAAAAACAAGAAATTACTGAACAACTGACCACACAACATTTTATCCTGCAATTATACTTTTACAAAAAGGATAGTATCATTATGCGTGATAAAAAGTATAATAATATCAATTTGTAGATTATTAATAATTGTTATTTTTAAATGAAAAATTAAATGTTAAAAAAATATATATTACAAATTTTATTCTGAATGGTTTAAGTGATCATAGAAATGAAAAAAATTAAATTGATTTTATGTTGATTTGTTATTTTATATTTTTGAAGG
>NW_012130101.1:732248-748499 GCF_000143395.1 Atta cephalotes | reverse complement strand
CCAAGCTGATCCCACTAAATACACAACATGAGTTTTTTTCCATGAATATTCGGCTTGGCTGTCAATGTTGAAGCATGGCCAGATAGTCCCCATGATTTCCTTTTCTTTGAGTTATTGTAGTGGATCCATTTTTCATCATCAGTGACTATACGATGCAAAAACCCTTTCGTTTATGTCTGGCAAGCAGCATTTCACATGTGAAAAATCGTTCTTCAGTTCATATGGAATCCAATTCCCTTGCTTTTGAATCATTCCCAATGATTTCAAACGATATGAAATTGTTTGTTGAGTCACTCCTGTAACCACCACACCAATGTAAGTGCAAGTTCTTTTTGCGTTTGGCATGAATCTTCATCCAATAATGCTTCCAATTCCGCGTCTTCGTACACTTTCAGCCTTCCGCTACGTTCTTCGCCTTCGACGTTAAATTTACCGTTCTTAAACTTTTGAAACCATTCACAACAACTTCTCTCACTTAAGGCAGCATCACCATATGCTTTTACAAGCAATCTATGAGCATCAGCTGCAGATTTCTTCAAATTAAAGAAGTAAATCAAAAGTTCTCGCAAATGACGCTTATTCGGCTCAAAACTCGACATTTTCATACAAAAAAAATATATGATACAAAATCGCTAATATTTCAAGGTTATGGTGTTGTCCAATCTTACGATATGTCGTTTTACATCAAACGATTTTAACTATAGTTTATTAGTGGCGCCGTCTTTTGCAAACGGCGGAAACTTATTTGTACTCCCAATATTATTTTAAATAATTTCATATATTTAATAAAAAGTAATACTCGATTAAATAAATTAAAATAATCAATTAAAGAGCTTAGAACACAAGCAATATATCAGTCGCGATCGTTATTAAATATTAAAAATTATATTCAACTAAAAATACAAATACAGACGTTTCGACCTTCTATCTATTGGTCATTTTCAATATTACATATAAAGTCTACATTAAAATAATTATAATGACATATCAAAAATTCAAGAAAAGTCAAGCGCTTATAATATTAAAAATGTATCTTTTGTAGGGACTATCTTGGAATCTTTTTCCAACATAGCCAAAAGTGTTAATTTAAAGCCTGCATTTACGAATACTCTGAAAAAATACATCACAACTGGAAAAGATACTTTTGAGACAACAGCACATCATGATGTTGTCTACAAGATCTCATGCCATGTGATGCATCGTATTGGCCAGACAAAAGGGCAATTAAAAACAACAATCGCAGAGAGAATTGTATATTGCATTGGATATTAAATCAATCAATTTAATAAAAAATCAGACTCAGCAAGTGTTATATCTAAGCACCGGATCTCACTTAATCATAATTTTGATTGGAATAATGTCAGAATTTTAGATAGCGAATCATCTTATAACAAAAGATTTTCGAGATGATTTTTATAAGGACACAAAAGAATCGATTTAATTTACAAAGTGACACAGAATCGTTACCAGAAATATTATATATTCTCCATTATAGCACTATCTCCTTCCTGAATGTTTCTCATTATTTTTTCCCTCTCATTCGAATTTCCTCACCATTCACATTTGATTCGATTTTTTCGTAATTTGTATTTTTATCAGTTTAAAATAAGTTGTCAAGAAGCACGGAATGACATGACACAATTTATATCTTTTGAGTTTTGATCTTAATACTGCTTGCTCTATATATTGTTTTGTGCTGTAATTATTATCATCTTCGTTAGAAACACAGATATTAATCTAAATCTTGCAGCATTTTAATTTGCTTAAATTCTCATTAGTTTAAATTATTACTTTATATAACAATACATCGTCACATATTATGGACAATCAGTATATGTAAGCTTTTAAGAAGAGACCTAATAGCCTTTATATTAATTGTTAATTTATATGCTGTAATAAGAGGAGATTCCTGAAATGACGTCATGGACAGGTTTAAGAAAAGATCCTATAACTTCTTGCGGTCATATCAAGGTCTTTGGATTGAACACATTGTTGCTTCAGGATTGAGATTTTTAATATTATAAGCGCTTGATTTTTCTTGAATTTTTGGTATGTCATTGTAATTGTTTGAATGTAGATTTTATATGTAACATTGAAAATGATCAGATAGAAGGTCGAAACGTCTGTATTACGTTTGTATTTTTAGTTAAATATCATTTTTATAGTATTTAATAATGAATTTATAGTATTTAATAGCAAATAATATCTTGCTTGTGCTCTGAGCCCTTTAACTGATTATTTCATATATTAAATATAAACAAATGTATTATAAATAAATATAAACAAATATATTATAAAAACAAATGTAACTGATATCATTAATTTGAAATTAAAAAGCAATGTTGTAAAAGTAAAAAGTAATGTTTTAAAATTATATATCTGCACTCCGTAAAAAGTATATTTTTAGATTTGATATAGTAATGCTGCTGATTAGTAATAATATTTTCACATTCTAAAACGGCCACTAGATTTTTTCTTATGTTATAGTCTATAGTTTTTAGCCCAATAAGCCGTTTCAGAATGAGAAAATATTACACTAGTCGACAGTATAATATATCGAAAATATTTAATCAAAAATATTTAACAAGGCCAACAGAATGTAGACACATAAAATCCATATCTGTATCAGAGAACAAAAAGGATGCTACGTTCGTCTAACAATATTATTCTAAAAATATATAACCGATAAGTCTCCAATACTAACAAGAAAGTAAAGTAATAAAAGAAGTAAGTTGTTAAAGTCGTTCAATTTGCAACATTATGAAAACTGCTAATCCTGCTAAAAATTTCAGTTCTATTCAATGAGAAATATATACGCTCACATCAAGATAGATATGGAAAAATCAGTCTTTGACTGGCATAAAGTTCATCCAAGTAAATATTAAATCTAATAATTATATGAGCATATCCATTTCAAAATACATTGGATTTCCAGATAAAAATGTTGTCTGTTTACATTCGCAATTCCAAATATGTTAGGTATTGCAGAAATTTATGACATAAAGTTTACTCGTTTTTATCAGAAAATAACATAATCGGTTTATGTAAGTATTCCTGTGTTTAAATTAGAGATGATTTCTTATAGATTTCTCAATAAAAGATGGATCTGTAATTGCATGAAAATTCATATTCTATTAAAAACAGATAATAAATGGATCCTTATTATATATATTACATTATATATATTATATTATTATTATATATATTATATATATATAATATAATATTATTATATAATTATTTGGAATTCTACATATACATCGGATAAAACAAAATTCTCAGATAAGAGTTGACGTGGAACTTATCTGTAATTTCAAATGTATTTTGGATATAACAGGATTTTCAGTGCTAGAAACCACATTTAACTATAATAGATATTCAAATTCATATATGGACATGTTCGGAATTTTTAGCAGAAATAATCATCAACTATAATTTGAAAAATTATATAGTTATCTTAGCGAGAAAAATGCACGCTACATTCATCCAATATTTTCATTCTAAAGTACAATCGAAAAGTCCAACAATAGCGTGAAGGTAGAATCATAGGGTGCATTTTAATTGCTTAACATATCTTAATACAAACGCACAATGCACAAAGTATGGCATTGTGCACGATTCAATTGGAACAGAATGTGCATGATTGAAATCCGTTTCTGATAGAGTTAGATTAAATGCAGCTTTTTCGATCTATATGAAACAAAAAAAATAAAAGTGCTGGTTTCTTAACGTCCTCCAATCTTATTTATAGCCATTGTCATTAATAACATGTAATTCACTAGAAAACAAGCTTTACACAGCCTTCGGCTGAATACAGATGTGTAATATTATATCGATGATAATGGACAATTAGAACTTATGTCACCATGTGCACGAGAGTGTCTAGGGATATTGCAATTGGAAAGTAGATATAATAGTGATATAATAGTCGAATTTATCAGATTACAAAGATTGCTAAATGATCGTCTATTAATTATAATATGTATTAGAAAATATATCTGGCTACCATATCGAGTAAAAAGAGAATATTCTTCAAACAGTATCATTCTGAAGTATAATCGAAAAATCTCCAACCACAGTTTAAAAGTAAAGCATTACTAATAGGCTATTACAGTTATATTCATTTTTAGTCTTAAGGAAACAGAAATCTATGTTCTCTGAAGTAATCTAGTAATATCATAACAACATTTTACATAAAATGCAAGTAAGTTTACTTTTAGTTGGCGGATATAACTCTTATCACCTAATTAATTGCTCTGCCTTTCTGTAATATGTTTAGATTTTGCGATCAAGTACGTTTTGTGACACTATTTTAGAATTCTACTTCGAACCGATATGTCTCTAGTCAATGTTATCTGAGTTAAATACTTATAGCACTTTCTATCAAATAAAGCATATCACAAAAGTGTTATTTAACATTTGTTTTATCTCTTTCAAATGTCAGTTTTTTTTATTTATTAGCAGTAGAGCTAAATATTTCATTGATGTCCTTAACTAAAACGTGAGACTAACTAAGATATTTATCTTTAAAAATTCATTCAAAGTATAATAAGAATTGATTTATGACTTTTACAGGAGATAATAAATAGCATTAGATTTTATGAAAAAAGTCAATATCATGCTGAGTTGAAAATAAATTCAAAAAGGTTAAAATATTTGATGAACTGATCTACAATTAGTATATGGATCTGATTGTCACTTCATTTAATCAAAATTAACACTTACATACACTACTATAACTTCAAAATTAAAACTTATAAAATCAAAATGAAATAAATCAAAATGAAATAAAATCATTCATATTGTAATCTTTATGATCAATCATAATTATTAAATATTTTATATTTTTCTGAAAAATATGAATTTTTCTCTTAAGAGCAACTCCACAACTAGTGGCCTTAATCTACATATCCATAAATAAAAAATTCCACGAAAAGAAAGGCAATCTAATCTAGATTATCTATATCCATTCTGTTGTTCAATACTTGCTGTTAAACGGCATATAAATACGTTATCCCTCAATATATCTACAGTGCAGTACTCACAAAGTTCCTAGAGATATCTAAACTATTTCTGAAATTCTTAAAAAGTATGAAAACGTATCTGTGTCTCGTCTGCAGTAAAAACTAATTCAGTTAAAATATTAACCGACGCCTCGGAAATTATGACAGAGACGCTAGAAAGTGCGCTGGCACCATTATTGATTATTGGATCATTTTTCAATTTGTGCATGATCGAATATCCTCGTGGACAATCGAGGCCGTATCTCTCTTACCTGTATGCTTTGACTATATGGAGCTTTCTTACATACTTTTGTTTCTATGAATTTTATATTATTTGCTGTCTGGCATATACTTGGACGATTTCGTATTGTTGCTCATCATTATATTAATTCTCATCAGTTTCTGTCGTTTTAAGGTAAAAAATTTTTTAATGTATCGGTCCCTATATAATAATACTTAATCTTTTAATACTATTTACCTCTTATTTAATAGTATGTTTAATTGAAAGCATTAAAGGAGTCTTAAATTCACAATTATAGACAAATATAAAATTATAAGAAGTTTTTTTAAAAGACTTTCGGTATCGTCAATCATGACCTATTTTTAGTCAAACTCAAGCTATGCCATAAGTCTATCCCCTTCGGTCGTCTCACTAATCTGCTCGTTCCTTATAAATCACACACAGCAAGTCATCATATATAATCCTTTTCCTCTTTTATCCTCTCCTTATGCTGTTCTCTTTGGGATTCAAAGTAGCATTCTCCGACCTCTTTTTAATATATTTGTCTCTAATTTGTCTATTATAATATTTTTCTGTTCTCTGAGCTCTTCCATGTACGCAGACAACATAATTCTTCTCAAATCCTTTCATTCGATGCTTTAGCAGTCTATTTTGTTTTAAATAAAGATCTAAAATCTCTTGCCAAATGGTCTTTTAATAATTCTGCATCTAAATCTCTCTAAATCATTCTTGCTAATAGTCGATTTCTCAAAATTATTACTCATATTCAATCTTTCCCTTAAGGGCTTTAAAGAGGGTAAAATTTTGAAAAACTCGATTTTTTTTAATATTTTGAAAAAAACAATCAACCTTGAGATGCTAAAATATTTTTCGCAATAAAAATTTCTTATTTGAAATAAAGGGAGGAATTATATATACTTATATACTCGCGATTGGCTAAAACGGCTCGCCATTATTAATATTTCAGATTGATAGTATTTTAACGTCCATTTTGGCGCACAGTCACATTTGAGATTAATTAAATTCATGAACTTAAAATATTATATTACTCGTCACTTTCAACTTTGATCAATCCTTAGGTGCTCTCTACTATATTATGTTGTTACATTAACTTGGTTGGTTCCTATTTATTAAATTTATTAATTTAAATTTGTGCAGTAAACATATATATAGTAATCTGAAAATAAAATTTCAAACTCGTTTTTCTTAAAATCATTTTTTTCAATCTGATTGACAGCAAATAAAAAAATTTACTCGACTTATTGACTTGGTGTAAATTGCATTTTATTTAGGAAACTTATTTCTACCTTATGCATAAGAGAAACTAAAATAACTGGTATGTGTGTAGGTGATTGTTGCGCGCGGTCGATGTCTGTGTGTGCGTGCGTGTATGTATGATTTTAATTATTGCTTCATCACTTATCGTTATCTTACAAGGAAGGTTAATCAATTCAAAAATTCAGGAAATTCTGAAACATTGTGTGCAAATAGAGTAGTTTATCCACAAAACTATTTTTTGCTTGTGCGGAATTACTGTTAATATGATTCTTTTCTTTCTGCCATAACGTATGGCGACATAACGCCCAAGAACTTACAAGGAAAAGATTAGGCAATTCAAAAATTCAAAAAATTTTGAAAAATTTTAAAACATTTTGTGGAAATAGAGTAGTTGTCCATAACATAAAAGTGTTTTTATTCGTGCGGAATTACTGTTGATATAATATCTTTTCTTTTTCAAATATGTTGCAATATGCTCTATCAAAAGTAAAAATTAAATGAACGATATTTTATAAAAATAACAATTTATTTATTCATATTTTGTTTTTAATTGTCTGAAATATTTTGTACATTCCTTTATGTATATCATAAAAATATTTGACTGATTTTAGGTTTGATGTTATTATTGTTATTGTTGTTGTTGTTGTTGTTATTGTTGATGTTGTTACATAAGTTCATATATTTTAATAATTGCTGCTGCACTGATATTGTGTTAATGAATTGTATTGTATTTACGCTATCTCGTGCAGCCGACGTGGTATGAGACGAATACTACGGAACGCGTATACGTAGGCGTATATACGTTTCCGTTTATATCTGAAAAATAGTTCTTTGAAACATAACTATAATATACATCATTTCAGTGTCAAATGCTCTTTGATTTGCGTTATATAAAAATTAAAAGGAGTGCGAGTGGACTATAAAATAAATAAATAATTGAAAACAAATTTTTTTATTGTAGTCCTAAAGTACTCTTGAAACCATTCAAATTTCATTTCGGAAATTTTTTCGTATCACTTATAGTTTCGACGATATTCGCTTCAAAAGAAAAAAATTTTTTTTAAAAAGGCATTTCACTTCCTAAAACTGTTTTGTTCCTCACGAACAAAAAATAGTTTTGTATTACTGATGAACTACTTTATCTATACACAAAGTTTCTGAATTTTTTGAATTTTTGAGTTGCCTAGTGTCCCTTGTCAGTTCCGGTTTGCTGGTAGGCTATAATAGCAGTTTTGTTGATGCCTAACATTTGCAAGCTAATTTAGTGTATCATATTTTGTGTTCATGTGTATTTCTTTGTTAATACATAATCTTTTTCATAGATTTATAAACTAAATTAAATTAAAAAGAAATTTTTTGGACAGATCAACTTTAATGCTTACATCATTATAATATAACTCTCTATCTGTCACATTTTCTGTACACATGCAATAACAATTTTTACTCAAATATAAAATTATAATAACTTTTTTTCTGTATCGCATAAGTGATCAACATGATTTTTTTAAAGGAATTGAAAATGTGTTTACACGAATTTGCTATAATAGACGACACATTAAAAACTATCGGAGTTCCAAAGGAATATTCAAAGATTACGAAATTGGATAATTCGAACAATAATCGGATTGATTGTATACGTTTTTTGTCAGTTAGCTCCTAATATTATTTTTTTAAATTTTGAGTAATGACATAAATTTAACTTCTTTTGTTATTATATGTATAATGCAAAATACGTTTTTGATAAATTATCCATCAAACGTCATTATCTTAAATGCTGTAATTTCTGCTATCCTTGGGTTAGTATTATATCTGTGTATACATTTACTTTGTAAGCTCTTTTTATTGACATTGTGCGTGAAAATGTTTACAGTGTGAAATACATAAAAATGTTTACAGTGTGAAATACATAAAAACGTTTTGGTAACATATAAAAAATAAAAGCTATATATCAATGATCTTGACAATATATGTATGTTTTCTGTATTGTCTGTCAAAACATGTATATACAATACTTATATTGAGTTTTAAAAATATATTAAACAGTAATTACTTAAAATAAATAAAAATTACTTAAAAAATAATTAATCACTACTTTCATTGTTACATATTTATAAGATATAAGCATCTTTAGAAAACGCTGTGAAGGAAGAAAATGTTGAGTAATGTAATTGAATAAACATACGATCAAAATTTTCACCTCCAATGAACTTGATCTTGATATATAACGTTAAAAAAAAGTAATAGAAAAAGCATAAAAGTTTCATCTTCGTACTCGCAGAATGCAAATATTTAAACGGCCCCATAGCGCAATATAAAATTGATTTCTGCTGTGAAATTTTTACTCTTCGCAAATGTCCCTGCGATTCGCCTTTGATGCATAAAGAGATGAACATGAGCGATGTAACTTTACAGTTTCAAATTGGAATATGACGAAGTGATGTGATGTTTGAAATTCACTGCTAAAGATTTTCAGTAATTTTTGCGCGTTTTGGTTAAGAAAATATTAGGTATAAAATTTTTGCAAAAAGTGATTGGAATTGGAAATTTACATATAAAAATTTTCATATAAAAATGAATGTTAATGTAAATGTACCAGTGAGCGGATGTGTAAATCCGGATGTTAACAACGTTAGTTTATTTATATTATTATTTAGAGATGCTTCGCATAATATGTTAAGGACAGAATATCGGATATCTGTCGTCAAATTCTTTTCTTTCGTATTCAATTATCCGACTGGATAATAGATTTTCCGGATATCCTGCGAGATATTCGGAAAGAAACTTCCAAAGAAAAAAAAATGGTCCTTTAACCAAAGATGATTTTAACAAAAGGTCCTTTAAGGGTCTTTACGTTTTAAAGTCGATTTTAAAGGCATTCTTTGAGAATTTTTTTAATAAATAAAAATTTAAGTATAGTCAAAAACTAATACAAGTCTAGAAAGTGCGTACAATATACGTATTAAAAAAATATATTTTTTGTAGTGTTAATTTTTAATATAACAGTAATAAGATGATGTTGAAATTAGGCTTGTACTACAAAACGGTGATTAAAGTACAGATCATATTGTTGGTCTGATAGCAAAAATAAAGCTATTTCTTATAATGAATGGATTTATAATTCTCGCCCGAACTGAATAATTAATATCATATTTTTAAAATAGTTCGAAAAAATAATTCTAATTTTTCTTACATTTTTCCTTTTATTTGACCTTCAAAAAAATAGAATTACGTAGATTAATTCTAATATTATTAATTCTAATATGGGGATAATGACGTGTTCTCTGAGTATAACTGTAAAAGTAGAAGTCAATTAGATTTTTTTGGAATCGTGATTGTTGGAAGTGCGCTCTCAATACTATATATATAGAGGGTAATACGCGTGCTACCGGCCGAGCAGTAAGTTGGAAGAAGGTGGCCGGAATGGCCGTGTGTGGACGAAAAGAAACAAGATCGAACGGGGCTTCCGCTTATTGTTTTCGCCTTTATAATTCTAATTTTTACTACAGTTGTTACTATGGACAATCCGAATAGTATGTTCCTTTTGTGTTTTATAATAAAGTATTGTGTTTGTGTATAATACAAAGAAGTATCTACAAAGAATTCTTTATTGAGAATTACGATCTCGAAATCGTGGCTGCAATATTTTGGCGTTCGTGATAGGATTGTAATTTCGTTGTAGCAAGCAGAGATCGTAAGAAAGTAATTCGTAAACATGGATTAAGTAAAATTTTTTATATTTATATGTAAAGTTAACACTAAAAATAACACGATCCGTCTTTACAAGAATGTACACTTCCTTTCGGGCTGAGCAATCGAAAGAATCGCCGGATATAACCTCGTTGCAAATCAGTTTCGCGTTGCTAACAAAACGAGTGAATTTAATGAGCTAAATCAGAAGCTGCAAATCTTGATGATCGAAGCTGGAGAGTCTGAAGAAGCCATCAGAAGAGAGGCACAGCACGCAGATGAGTATGCTACGAAATATCATTAGGTCGAAATATCAAAGGTCGAAATATTATCAGGCTAACCTGTCTATCAGAGTGGAAGAATGAACTCGAAACGCTGATACTGCTCAGATAACATTTATGTTGCATAAGATATCTAAAAGATGTTATCTCACTGCAACAGACTATTACGACAATACAGGAAAGTATGTTCATTAAAATTGCCGAAAATCGAATTAAAGAAGTTTGGCGGATATCAAAAATTAACCTTCGTTTTGAAGTACTTTTAAGAAAATTCATGAAGACGCAGCAATGTCGAGGAAAGATAAACTCCAATATCTAGTGCAGTCTATGTAAAAACTTGCGCGTGTTTGAAGTAGTGAATAGTTTTCCACTAACGGTAATTATGAGAAAGCCATATACAGTCTTGAGTCTCGATTCGGCAAAAAAGATTTATTGATTAAATGCGTGAATTTTTAAAGTTGGTCTTAAGTAAGAACAAGAATGTGTCTCTCACAATATATTTATGATAAATTAGAGGTGCATAGACGAGCACTTGAGACTTAGGTGTGATGACAGAAATGTGCACAGCATGTGTTGTTTCCTTTGGTAGAGTCCTTACTGCCTGAAGAGACCTTACGTACATGGCAACGAACAAGAGTCCATTTAATTTCTCATTCTGGCGCGTCTGTTGTAAATGTTACAACAGATGTTGCAAAAGATCATCTCACGAATTTAATGATTTTTCTAGGAAGAGAGGTCGAGAATGAGGAACATATTCAAATGGCAATGACATGCTTCAAGAGCAATGATTTCCGATAAAGGACAAAAATAAATCGAAAGATGAACGAGATCCAGAGATAGCGACAGCATCTAATGTCATTATTAATGAAAGAAGCAAAGCTGCAGCGATGTATGTTCTGTGGAGCCAGTCATGACATTTTGAGTTATGAAACGACCAGAAGTATGTACTTGGAGAAGAGATTTCAAGCTGCAAAAGACAAGCAGGACTGTTTTAAAGTAGGACTCAGTAAAAGAGTACTTGCCATAACAAAAGCAAAATGCCCTTGATGCGGCAAAGGATTGTTGAACAATGTTTGTGATATGTAGAACCTGTTAAACAAAGATGAGTCAAAACAAATGAGAAGAAGCCTAATGAACCAGGTTTTCACGAGAGAAACAGTTGTCTCGCGAATGTCTTTTCGAGTGCAAAAATATTCCTATCTACACTAAAAGTCAAAATTGGACGAGGTGAATCCAAAAGGCTTGGTGAATATTCACGCTATAGATACTGGATCATATAGATTTTATGTTTTGGAAAAGGTAGATAAATAATTCGCGCGATGTCCTGCAATTTTTCGACGCAGTCAATGTACTCACACGGAAAGATATCTTTTCGTGGAAGAAGATCGAAATCCTCCGCGCTGAGCTTGCAAAATTCGGAACGTACAATTTTTAATTTATTTTTGTCGAGATACGACGCCAATTTATCGAGAATTGCATCTAGAAATTTGAAAGAATCAATGAATCTTAATTTTACACCATTTTTCTGAAAATTCTTTTCATTTTTGTTTTTGGTGCTATTGACATGTTTAGTGAATGAAATATATTTTTTCTTCGTTGTCGATAGTACATCTACATGTTCATCGTACGCAATAGCAATTTCTTCAATTATAAAGTGGGCATCATAGCCCGATAAATTGTGAAATACGATCGGAATGTAGAATGAATTTTTATAATTTAAATTACAATTTGAATGCGCTGGACTACGGTACCGGTGAGATGACGATGATCATGTATCGTCCGGCGCGAACGGTTTCTCGCAGATGTGACAACGCGCCGCGCTATAGTATGCCTCCCATTGCTGTTTAAACAACGTTTCCATGGACACATTGGAGGATACGATATTTTTTATGCGATGTGTCAAATCATTGAGTTGCGCGAACCACGTTATACAGTCTTCATCGCGACGGAAGTAATATGATGATAATGTGTCGTCGTACGCGCATCGTACGTAATAGCCTATGCTAAACGCTTCATGCCGCTGATACGCGTACGACACGTCTTTTTTGTCGGATTCTGTCTTACGTAGGACGCACTCCAGGTCGGTGTAGAACGGCACTCGTTCCCGGTTGCTGTAATTGCCAAATTCGAACTACTTGTCGTCCTCGCTCGGTAATCGAATGGCGCAGTTGTTGATCTTCTGGCAGTCCACTTCGTGCAATTGCAATTTTTCGCACGAACTGAAGTAATGGAGACACCTGTAAATAATAAAGAAATCATTTTTCACTATTTCTTTTTTACTGTTTTATTATTAGCTTTTCTTATTATACTTACCGATCGCAGAAAAACTTCTTGTTTTTTTCTCACTAATCTACGAACTCACGAGACGCGATAGATTTTTTATTCACGCAAAGTGTCTAATACTGTCGTTGTGTGAATCTTGTAGATACAGGAGATTGATATGCTTTTCCTTCTTGTTATCGATGAACCGCAGAGGAAGAACTTATTTATTCTCGATGCCATACATGTTAATCGACACCGCGTTCAATCATTCGAATTTAGAAATATCTTTTAAAGTCATTGGAAACTCAATGTTTGTGAGATTCAATACTGTCGTATAATGCGGATAGGACGATTCCCGTATATTTTTCAGCTGGGTAGAGCGGCGACCATCGATCACGCGAAGCATTGTCCGTCGTACGAACACTGATTACCGCTCGTTTCGTCGCTGTTTCGTGGCATTTCGATGTCATCCCGCGCGGGATTTAGTTTCACATTGATAGTCAAATTCAATATACGTAACAATGCCCACTCGCGTTCTTGGAACTCTTTGAGCGATACTAGGATAGGCTCACTGGCGTGCTGTTCGTACCACTCGCGCAAATCGGTGTATCGGTATATCTCGCTGTTCTTTGTAACTATGCTCTTATTAGCACGTTTATCCTTCGTCACAAACTCATCGTTGAATGCCGTGTTTACTCTTACACTACCATATCTTTCTACAGCGTCTCGCACTCGCTCTAGAACTGCACTGCTAGCGTCTTCTAAAAACCGCTGCGGCTGGATGATGATTAGAGTTTATCACCGCACCTGTCAATATACGACTCTCGAACGCTGCGTCGATCTCGCCAGACAAGAGAGCATTCGTTGTTATTCGCGTATTCGCCACTCGCGTACTCGCCACCAATGTGCACGAAACGTCACTCCAATTGCGACTTTGCACCCGCGAGTTTGCATCGCGCGATCCTCGCCACCACGGATTATCTGTATCCAACGATGGGGCGCGGACGCTTGGCACGACAAAGTTCTTCGAGCTGCTCGATGCACTCGTCGCATCGTTTGCAGCCACGCAAAACACTTCACCAGAGTAACGACCTGACCGCATTGCTCCAACAGTTCGCATTCTACTCGCTCATAATTTTTCATGTCTTTTCACAGTTTTTAGATCACGTCGCACTCTTTCACGGAGTACTTGCACGTGACTCGTTCACACACGTTGCAACATCACGACATATCTAGAATATCATAACGTTCACCTTTTCATTATATTTGTTTGCGAAAGTGCACTGTTCGCATTCAAAGTATTGTTCGTCACATCTATTGGAAAACAGTTTCAGTGCAAGATCACAATCACGAAATTCCATCCATTCCATATATTGTCAATAATCAACAGTTCAACACATTTTTCATTACCCGCGGGAATCTTAATGCACATGCAACCTTGGCTCTTATCTGATTTTCTTCGTCCAATAATAATCATCCTTTATTACATTGACATTTCTATTCCACCAATGTCTCTTTTCATATTCATCGTCCTCGTAACATTTGTCTCGTAACCATGAGTATACTTTCTGTCGCGCGAGTAAAGATCAGACAGAAACGGGCTCTTTAATAACTATTCCATGTTTCTTATCACGTATACCTAATTCTCAATCGCATAGGAATTGCATCGGTGATATTCGCACATCTGTGTCTCTTTTTTGCGGATTACCGAGAACATACAGCACATCATCTACATTATAGTTTTCCCACATATTTTCCTGTTCACAATAGTTTTTTTCAATGTATGCAGAGTGGGCACATGTTGCACGAGAATATACTGTATAAAGGTTCTCTGCAATTAATGCAGACTTGCCGTCTAGCTTATCGAAAGAACCAGTCTCATGCTCCCTGTCGTGATATATTCCTACATCATTAATATCTAGCTATATGAATCATGCATGCTGTGCATACAATTAAAGCACCATCCATTGTATAATAATTGTGGATCATACAGTGCTTAGTACGAGCGTTCAACGTACGGATTTCCGGAGCCAACACGAATTTTTCTACATGATCGATTTCATACTCGCTCATATCACTAGCACATCTACTATTGTTGGATAGCATTTCTTCGTCAGATGACTCTTGGTCCATTATATTCTCAAAATCTACTTTCATTTCTTCGAACACTTCGAACACTTCGTCTCTGATATTCGCGAACTATTCCGGATTCATGTTTCTATATTCAGCTACGTTAACTATCATATGTTCTTAATATTTCTGATATTCTTGACTTTTACATCGTCCATTATGTTCCCAAATTCTATTTCCATTGCTTCAAATAACTTGTCTGCATTCACACCATCTATGTCCTCAACGTCTGCACGATGGTCAACCATACTTTTCGCATTATACTTATTCGGTAATCTTTAAAGGCGCTAACTGAGGTGCTGCGTGCTTATGACCCATTATATATTCCATTTGTGACTTCTTTGTCTCTTTATCTACCATCCCTATTGGGTCGCAGTAGTGACGACATGTCACCGATCTCTTTTTAGAAAAAATAACGTTATCGATGCTTCTCTCTTAACGCATCGCGACGTGTCATCGATCTCACGGTTCTTCCTAGATAAATATTTTTATCGATGCTTCTGATCTTGAAAGAAAGAACTGTGAGAACACATCAATGATGTGTCACCTAGACAAAACATCTTCGCATTATAGTGCCGCAGCGCATTTTGGGATGGACGTGGGGTCTGCGGCGGCCCAAAATGCATTTTGGGATGGACGCGGGGTCTGCGGCGGCAGCGGTCCGAAAATGAATTTTGGGATGAACGCGGCGGCGGGGTGGCGGCGGGATGTGGGTGACGGTCCCCAGTGATACGTGATGTCACAACATGGCGGTATCACGTATCATTATAACCGATAGCGCCGGGGACTTCTCGCGCCTTCCTCCTCCTATCCCGCGTCTACCAATACTTCTCGCGCTCCCGTTCAGCCCCATGGGTTAGTACTAGCCTTGTTGTACTATTGATATTATTGTACTTTTTATGATGCATAATAATGCTGTCCTTTTTAAAAGCATAATTGCAGGGTAAAATGCTGTGTGGAATTGTTCACAAATAATTTCTTGTCTTTGGAGGCTTGTTCTAATCTAAAACTTTATAAGTTTCAATTTTTAGGAAAATCGAAATATTTGTTTTTATACAATAATATTTATGTTGTAATATGCAATTGTTTATATTGTAATATGCAATTATTTGTAAAATTTAAAAAATCTAATTTATAAAATTAATTTGACAAATCAATATTTGACCATTTTTCTCAATGTAGGTATGATCTTCATGTTTACCAATAACACGTTGCTGGTATATATGCAATATTCATCACGTAGAATAACGTGTCTGTTGAGTGATCTTATCTCTTTTAAAGTATAGCAGCCCGATAAAAAAATTTTTATACATAATTATGCATAAATAGTTGTACACAATTTATAATCGTTATAAATAAACTACATATG
>NW_012130101.1:725741-732037 GCF_000143395.1 Atta cephalotes | reverse complement strand
TTTATACATAATTATGCATAAATAGTTGTACACAATTTATAATCGTTATAAATAAACTACATATGAATTAGTCATGTATAATCGTTTATGTATAATTATGTACAAAAATTTTTTTACCGAACTATACTTTAAAAGAGATAAGATTACTCGAAAGACACGTCATTCCACGATGAATATTGTACTATAACATGTTATTGATAGTCGTTGAAGACATATAATGAGGAAGATCAAGTAATGATACATTCATTTGTCATTTTGAAATTAATATGACAAACAATATTGCATATTACAATAAAAATATTACAAAAACAAATGTCTAGAAATTGCTATAGAAATTAAAACTTAAAAAGTTTTAGATTAGAATAGTTTGAAGACGAGAAATTACTTGCGAATAATTGTTCTGTTCACATATTACTTTGTAAAATATGAACAGAACAATTATTCGCAAGTAAATTTACAAAACAAATAAAAAAAAAACAGTGCTATTATTAGGTGTACAACTTTGCTTCCGCCGTTTTCCTATAAATGGCTTTAGCGGTAAGTGGTGGTCGAAATAAATAGATATAGACGTCAATACGTCTACATCTATACGTCTATATTAATTTCAAAATGACAAATGAATGTATCATTACTTGATCTTCCTCATTATATGTCTTCAACGACTATCAATAATACGTTATAGTACAATATTCATCGTGGAATGACATATATCTATAACGAAATAGATCATAGACGTCATACAATAAACTTGGGCATCTGTCAACATAACCCCATAGAAACATTAGTCGATTTGTATCTGCATCATAAAGTTATTCTCGATTGAAAGTCAGTTTACGAGCCAAATTCTCGTCATTTGCGGGAGGTTTTAATTTTTTGCTTCAATATGAAGAAATCTGTGGCTGAGGCTCATCGAATGCTCTCAAATACTTATAATGAGGTCGCTGTTAGTGAAAGAACGTGTCGTGAGTGGTTTCAACGCTTCAAGAACGGTGATTTTGACGTCGAAGACCGGCATAGCGATGGAAGAGAGAAGATTTTCGAAGATGCAGAATTGGAGGCATTACTTGAGCAAGACTCGTGTCAAAATCAAGAAGAATTGGCACGATCATTGGGAGTGACTCAACAAGCCATTTCAAAACGCCTCAAAGCCATGGGAATGATTCAGAAGCAAGGAAATTGAGTGCCATACGAATTGAAGCCGAGAGATGTTGAACGGCGTTTGTTTGCTTGTGAACAGCTGCTTGAAAGGCAAAGACGGAAGGGATTTCTGCATCGCATTGTGACTGGGGACGAAAAATGGGTTCATTACGATAATCCCAAGCGCAGAAAATCATGGGGAGTTCCCAGCCTTCCACGTCGACGGCCAAACCGAATATTCACGGCTCCAAGGTCATGCTCTGTATTTGGTGGGACTCGGCGTAGTGTATTATGAACTGTTAAAACCGACTGAAACAATCACAGATGATCAGTATCGAACGCAATTGATTGATTTGAGCCGAGCATTGAAAAACAAACGGCCGCAATACAACGAGAGACACGATAAAGTGATTTTGCAGCATGACAATGCTCGACCCCATGTTGCGAAAGTGGTCAAGACATACTTGGAAACGTTGAAATGGGAAGTCCTACCCCACCCGCCGTATTCTCCAGACGTTGCTCCCTCTGACTATTACTTGTTTCGATCAATGGCACACGGCCTGGCTGACCAGCACTTCCGGTCTTATGAAGAAGTAAAAAATTGGATCGATTCGTGGATAGCCTCAAAAGATGATCAGTTTTTTCGACGCGGGATTCATACGCTACCCGAAAGATGGGAGAAAGTAGTGACCAGCGATGGACAATATTTTGAATCATAAATGTATAACCAGTTTTTTACAATAAAGCCTCGAATTTCGGAAAAAAAACGGCGGAAGCAAAGTTGTACACCTAATATGTATTATAAAAAAGTGTAATAACAATTTGTAGATCATTAATAATACTTGAATATAAAAATTAAATATTTAATATGTATGTACATATACATTACAAATTTTGCTCTTAATGCTACAAGCGATTATAGATTATAGAAATGTTGGCGATCTTGCTGCGTGCACGATAGATTTGTAATGGCACGGCCATGCGATCAAATCATCCAAGCGTTTCTCGCGGTATTGATTGCTTCGAGGATACTTGATCGAGAAAAATGAGATTTCCCCTGCTTTCTAAATTTTATTTGAACAGACCTCAAATGCGGGCGAACGTGTTTTACAGTAGCGGAAAGGATCTCAACGGTAGCGCGGTAATACTTGTCCACAAGGCGAGACACGTGCTGTCGACGAGATAGTCAGAGCGGCCATAATGATCTGTTTTAGATTGATTACGCGCAATTCATCGCTTAATAATCGACATCTTGTGGATCGATTCTTTATTGATGTGATTAGACGATGTGACTTGACGCCGTAAATAGGGGTACCGAAGAGAAATAAAAAAATTAAAGTTTTTTATGGTAACTTCTTATTTTAAATTTTGAATGTGTTAGATTCCATATTCTACATGAAATTGTAAAACACAATAATTTTGTTTAGTATTCAAATATTTTCTGAAATATATTATGATACATATTCCGAAGATCTTTTTGTTCTGAACATGATGTTGGTAGAATTTGCTTAGTTTGTCAAAATTTTGTGTAAATGGGGATAAAAAGAGCAAGAAATAACATTTTTTTGTCATTCTTAATATTTTTATAGTAAATAATATTAAATGAAATGAATTGATAAATATTTCAACACAAAGGAGAAAAAAATTATTTTTAATTAAAGTGGGTCTTGGTGTATCAATAATATTCCTATATATAAGTGATTATACAAATACAATTATACAAATACAATTTTTACAATAAAATATAAAATTGTTTTGAATTTATGTCGACGAAAACAATTATAACTTAATGAAATAAAATATGAATTTCAGAAATATAATTTATGTAGTTCCTCTAGGAACTTTGTGAATACTACTGTAAAATATGTACACCGAAGGATAAAGTATTTATTTGCCATTTAACCAACAAATATTGAATAATGGAATAGACAGATAATCTAGATTAGATTGCCTTTTGGCGGAATTTTTATTTATAGATAGAATAAGGCACTAATTATGATTCACTTCTTGAGAAAAAAATTCATATTTTTATCAAGATATCAAACAATTAATAAAACATTTAATAGTTATGATTAATCATAAAGATTACATTATTAATGATTTTTTTTTATTTCGATACCACTTTATATATTTTAATTTCAATTAAATTGAGTAATGACAATTATCCACAATTAGATCTTCATATACTAATCGCGGATCTATTCACACACCAAATGCTTTAATCTTTTTGAATTTATTATCTTTCAATTAAGCATGGTATTGACTTTTTTAATGAAATCTAACTATTTACTATCTCCTATAAAAGTCATAAGGCAATTCTTATTATACTTTAAATTAATTTTTAAAAGTAAATATTTTAGTTTATGTCTCACGTTATAGTAATTAAGGACATCAATAAAATGTTTAGCGCTATTGCTAATAAATAAAAAAACTGACACTTGAAAGAGATAAAAGAAATGCTAAAGAATTTTATGATATAGAAAGTGCTTTATTTGATAGAAAATGCTATAAATATTTAGCATCAGATAATAATGGCTAGAAAGATACTTAGAACTCTAAAATAGTGTCCAACTTGATCGCAATATGTAAACATATTACCAAAAGGCAGAGCAATTAATTAGATGATAAGAATACCCGCCAACTAAAGTAAAGTTACTTGCATTTTATATAAAATGTTGTAATAATATTACTAGATTACTTCAGAGAAAATTGATTTTTGTTTCCTTAAGATTAAAAATGAATAACTATAATAATTTACTAGTAACGCTTTACTTATAAATTGTGGTTGGAGATTAGATAGACTTTTGAAAAATATACCTCCCTTTTTACTCGATATGATAGCCAGATATATTTTCTAATATATATTATAATTAGTAGAAGATCAGCAACTTTCATAAATCTGACAAATGTATGATTATTATACTCTCCATCTTATCTATTGGTGCTTTCCAATTCCAATATCCCTTTCGTACACATGGCGACACAAGTTGAGTATTGTCCATTATCATCGTCACAATATTATATATCTTTACTCAGCCGACTCAGATTGTGTAAGCTTGTTTTCTAGTGACAATTACATGTTACTAACCGCGGTGACTATAAATGAGTTTGGAGGACGTTAAGTAGCCGACATTTTTACTTTTTTTTGTTTCATACAAGCAGAAAAAGTTACATTTAATCTAACTTTATTCGAAACGGATCTCAATCGTGCATAGTGTACACACTTTGTTTCAATTGAATCGTACACAATGCCACACTTTATGCACTCCAGTGTAAGTTTGTATTAAGATGTGTTAAGCATTTGGAAAGCATCCTATGACTGTCATCATGCTATTGTCGGAGATTTTTCGATGGTACTTAATTTAGAATGGTAAAATTGAATGTAGCGTACATTTTTCTCGCCAAAGTAACTGTATAATTTTTATTAATTAAATTATATATTATAGTTGATGATTATTTTCTTGCTAAAATTCCAAACATGTCCATATATTTGGACATCTAGTTAAATATGGTTTCTTGCACTGGAAATCCTATTTTATCCAAAATACATTTGGAGTTGCAGATAAGTTCCACGTCAACTCTTATATGCGAATCTTGTTCTATCCGATGCATATACATATTTGGAATTCCAGATAATTTAGGATGAATCCGTTTATTATTAGGTGTACAATTTTGCTTCTGCCGTTTTTTTTCCGAAATTCGAGGCTTTATTGTAAAAAACTGGTTATACATTTATGATTCAAAATATTGTCCATCGCTGGCCACTACTTTCTCCCATCTTTTGGGTAGCGTACGAATCCCGCGTCGAAAAAACTGGTTATTTTTTGAGGCTATCCATGAATCGATCCAATTTTTTACTTCTTCATAAGACCGGAAGTGCTGGTCAGCCAGGCCGTGTGCCATTGATCGAAACAAGTGAGAGGGAGCAACGTCTGGAGAATACGGCGGGTGGGGCATCTTCGAAAACTTTCTTCCACCGCTATGCCGATCTTCAACGTCAAAATCACCGTTCTTGAAGCGTTGAAACCACTCACGACACGTTCTTTCACTAATAGCGGCCTCATCATAAGTATTTGAGAGCATTCGATGAGCCTCAGCCGCAGATTTCTTCATATTGAAGCAAAAAATTAAAACTTCCCGCAAATGACGAGAATTTGGCTCGTAAACTGACGTTTTCAATCCAGAATAAGTTTTCGAAGATGCAGAATTACTTGAGCAAGACTCGTGTCAAAATCAAGAAGAATTGGCACGATCATTGTGAGTGACTCAACAAGCCATTTCAAAACGCCTCAAAGCCATGGGAATGATTCAGAAGCAAGGAAATTGGGTGCCGTACGAATTGAAGCCGAGAGATGTTGAACGACATTTGTTTGTGAACAGCTGCTTGAAAGGCAAAGACGGAAGGGATTTCTGCATCGCATTGTGACTGGGGACGAAAAATGGGTTCATTATGATAATCCCAAGCGCAGAAAATCATGGGGAGTTCTCGGCCATGCTTCTACGTCGACGGCCAAACCGAATATTCACGGCTCCAAGGTCATGCTCTGTATTTGGTGGGACCAGCTCGGCGTAGTGTATTACGTAGTGTATACTGTTAAAACCGACTGAAACAATCACAGGCGATCGATATCGAACGCAATTGATGCGTTTGAGCCGAGCATTGAAAGACAAACGGCCACAATACAACGAGAGACACGATAAAGTGATTTTGCAGCATGACAATGCTCGACCCCATGTTGCGAAAGTGGTCAAGACATACTTGGAAACGTTGAAATGGGAAGTCCTACCCCACCCGCCGTATTCTCCAGACGATGTTCCCTCTGACTATCACTTCTTTCGATCAATGGCACACGGCCTGGCTGACCAGCACTTCCGGTCTTATGAAGAAGTAAAAAATTGGATCGATTCGTGGATAGCCTCAAAAGATGACAGTTTTTTCGACGCGGGATTCGTACGCTACCCGAAAGATGGGAGAAAGTAGTGGCCAGCGATGGACAATACTTTGAATCATAAATGTACAACCAGTTTTTTACAATAAAGCCTCGAATTTCGGAAAAAAAACGGCGGAAGCAAAATTATACACCTAATATCGGATTATACATATATTAATATATATATATATATATATATATATATATATATATATATATATATATATA
>NW_012130101.1:718088-724413 GCF_000143395.1 Atta cephalotes | reverse complement strand
ACTTATCTATAATAAAATACATGCATATATTTAGTAATAAATAGTAAATTTTAATTTTTATCGATTTAATTTTATCAAAATGCTTTACATTGTTTTAACAATGTTATCATAAATATATGAATTTAATTAAAAATGTGTGGGCACAAAGATTTGAGATAAATCAAATGAGTATGTATTAGCGGGATTAAGGATTAAAATTTTCGAAAGGAACAGAAAAATATAAGAAATTAAATTTCAAACATGTAATAAATTTTTAAGTATAAAAGCAATTCTTTAAAATACCACTAGTCTCGGATTCGGAACTTCTTGTACAGTTAGTATCTGAGACATTTTTATATTCATACATATAAAAAATTAAAATAACGCACATATTTTATGCTTAAATATAGGTATTTCTTTGTAATCATTATTCTACAAAAAAAATCATTAATTTTTAATAAAAAATGATTTTTAGTAATATGTTAGAACAGTGCTGGTATTTATTTGTATGTTTCAGTCGATTTTTAGCTTGGTTTTTATCCCTTATTTCCAACTCGGCAATTAGGTTACTGGCGGGTTGATGAAATGAGGGACAGGAATCAAACTCGGTCAAAATGTGCAAGTAAATCCCAGCACTGCGTTAGAACATATTTTTACATATTTAAATATTTAAATATTATTTTAAAGATGCGATAAAAACTGAAATTAACATCCTGCCAAAATTATTACTATTATAAGTCTAGAAGATTTGGAATTCATAACCTCCTATAAAAAGACAGTGCTTGATGAATAATTTAACTTTTCTTTGTGAGGATAGATTTTATGAATTTTATGTGAAATCAGTATACATTAAATTTGCTTTTCATAATAAAAATTGTTCTTCTTTGTTCTTCTTTGTATCGGATAATCAAAAAGTGAAAATATATTTATAAAACTTCATTAGATGAATTTTAATAAATTTTATAATTGTAAGTAACAATTAAAAGTAAATACGATTTATTTATTGTTGATATTTCATTCCGTTAATACTACAATAACGATTAATTCAATAAAATGTGTTACCATACAATATATATATTTTTGTATAATCCCGCAATATTAATTTTTTAATTATGCTACTATGCAATGATGTCATTTCTATTGTATTTTGAACGGCTTATAGTTGTACCTTATTAAATATACAAGAATTATTCATTAATAGGATAAATTTTTCTTGTTAATTACCCGCAGAATATCTTACTGATCAAACATACCTTTTTGTTAATTATTGGGGCATTTTGTTTTATGCATAATGTATTTTTTCTTATTGTTCATCGAATGTAAACAAGGATAAATGATGGATTATGCACCCATAATTTATAAGGTATTTAAGTAATATGTAACACAGAGAAATTCAAATTAATTCTATTGCTAACTTTAAAATTTCTATGCATTTTTCTCAAAATTATATTAACGGAGGAAAGAGATAACAATTTTGTTCCAATTCACTACAGAAAACAATACGACGGCATAAAATAATACAGCATATTCGTCCAATTTGTGTCGACTGCCACAATAATTGCACTGCTATTATGTGCTGAGATTAAAGTTAATAATTCATATGTCCATTATTTAGCTTATTATTTAAAAATGTGAAATTAAACTGAAAAATATTAAACAAAGCATTATAATAAATAATATAATATAATGTAATAAGCAATATATAATAATACTTATAATAAATCTAATTCTAGTTATAAAATCTTAAATCTTGTAATAACAATGTGAGAAATACTTTTTGATTGTTCTGACAAGATCAGAGATTTTGTTTAAATATAATGCATTTAATTATATATCCGCACGTGTATTTTATTTATATTAAAACATAATCAAACAAAATTTTTCATGCATTACTGCGAGAATAGAAGTTCTGTTACATTGCGTCAAAATTATTGTAGCGGACAAAACTGTAAAATACAAAGAAAGAAAGTGTGCTACCATTTTATTTAATAAAAACAGTTTCATTATATTTTTTACTTAAATTGATTTTTCGTCATCTTATCCACTTCTAAAAGTCATCCACATATGGTGGCAAGGTGACGAAATTGATATGTCCTTAAAAAAATTAAATTTTAAAGAATTGTAATTTATTTAACAACTTTATAATTTTTACAAATGATAACTAAGACTATAGCGAACTTAAAAAAAAAGTCTCTTCACTTCATCACAGAAATTAGAAAATATCGACAAACCTTAAGGTCATCATCTTACTTCTTTTTCTCCTATACCTTACACGTGAACAGTTTTTGATATTTAAAATTAAGATGCAAGTTTTGCACAACGCCACTTTGACATGTTTAAAATTAAGGGATTATTCCCTAAAACAAAATGATTATAATTTCTTCGTAAACCGTGTTTTAATCATCCTTTTCATGTGGCATTATAGACAACTATACTACTAATTATGTTTAAATATATATCATTTGACACAATCAGTGTTATACTTGACTGTATACGGCTATACGAGATGATTTAACTCTTATTATTAGGAACATAATAAATTATATCGCGAATGCCGATTATAATCGGCATATACGGATCGCTTTGTGGATGCCGGACATAGCCGGCGTTAGGAACAAAAAGGTTTAGTTCAAAAGAATTATTTGTAAAGAAGATCTAGAATACGTTCTATTATATATATATATATATGCATTTTTTCTATTTTATATATATATATATATATTAATAATTAATTTTTTTAATTTCAAAATACAACATTCATATTAATGTATGAATGTAAATAATGAATTAAATTTAAG
The DNA here is from genome assembly GCF_000143395.1 of Atta cephalotes. NCBI lineage: Eukaryota > Metazoa > Arthropoda > Insecta > Hymenoptera > Formicidae > Atta > Atta cephalotes. The sequence goes on along the minus strand of NW_012130101.1, from coordinate 721,636 downwards.
TCAAATTTAATACATTTTCAAGACTAAGTTATTTAACTACAATATTTTAATTAAATTAAAATATATTGAGAATAGAAAATCAATATATAGAAATTATTAAAAAATAAATAACTCAAAATGGATATAATACAACTGAATTTAATGTATTGTATTCTTTTATATGTGTTATTGGGATATTTGTACAGTAATACCAATTACAAAACCTATATAAACTATTACATTCAATTCTATATGCATTGAGCTTATTTTACAGAATATTTATATAGTATGAGCAGAATATAAATATTATATAGTAGAATTGACAACATGACAATAGAATATTGATAGTATGAAATAACTTTCAAAAACTCGCATATGTTATATAAAATAAAAAATAATTTTTAAAACTTTTTTTAGCTTATCTTTACCTATGGCGTTAAAATGTATCGTAAAATATATAAAAAAATAACGCAATTGTTATGTCCCAATAATGTAATGTCCCAATTTTGTACGTAATCATTCCATGAAATTTAGATAGGTGTTCGAATTTTGAGTTCTAACTAGTAAAATTATGCATAAAACAGTTAAAATTCTGTATAAAATTTTGTTGTAATTATTTACTTGTTTATGTAAGTCCTCACTGAGATTATAATTGGATAATTTGTAAAGAATTGCTCTGTCTCATTTATCTAAAATTATATTAATGTAAAACGAAAGTTCATAATAAAACTGAAAACTTTACATTCAATGAATACGATTTTGTCATTTCAAACAAAACTTTGACACGTGTAATTTCATAGTTGTTTGTGTTTATTATTCTAATTATAAGTAATTATTAATGCTTTTAATCTACTGTTATTATACCTTATAGTAAACGGTTTGACATATATAGTTTAATGTGAGAAATAAAATGCTATTAAAAATGAAAAATAGATATATAAATGCTTGTTAATATTAATCAATGTCCCTATATGTCCATATATGCTGTCCAAACAATTGATACATAGATAGATATGCAGAGCGATATAGTAAGTATATCATATAAGTAAGTATATCATTTGTATTAACATTTGTACTATGAATATTACGTTTAGTTTGCGTGATATAAGACACAATTGTAGGGTGTCTCATTTTAACTGTTGCATCAAATTATCTCGAAACGATACGAAAAAGTATTTCAAAGAAACGATTTCAAGCGGAACATACTTTTTTAAATACTTTTTAAACATATTGTTTGTTACATTCTTTCTTTTTTAGCAAACATCTAAAAGATATTAGGTTGACAATTTAAGGCTGTATTAGATGTACAGTCTCTACAAAAAAAATTGAATTTGGATGTTTAATATTTACATTTCAAATAAAATATATACATATAAAAGTTGTGTGAATAAGATTATATTTTTGTTTAATAACACATTTTTGTAGTATATTTATTTTAATTGTTATTATTTTCAATGTTAAATGTAAAAATTCTTTAATGACAAAAAAATTTTCATTTTTCTTTTATAAGTGCTTTAAATATACACATAAAATAAGTAAAGTTTCATTACGATTCAATGATTACTTTAGAGATAGAGAACAAATAAGTATTTTGTTTATTTACTGGAACTAGTTCATGCATCGCAAGGTAACTCTGTATATATAATCCTGAATGCATAACTTATATTAAGAAATTGAGATGTTTGTCATTTATTCTACAATATACAATGTATTTCCATATATTTTTACTAAAATACAGATTTTAAAAAATACTACTATTTATCAAAACTTATTATCCAGACAATAAACCGTTACCTTTGTAGCATTATTTTTAAACGTGATTTAAAATAATTTTTTTAACAATTTTGTTATCATTTTGAAAATATGAAACATCCTTAATTCTCTGCTTCTACATTTAATCGATTATAACACCTATTCAAATATTGTATATTAAAATTTTTTCCGTATAGTTTTAAGGGGAAAAACATTCATATTGTAAATAGCACTTACACACAGACGATTTACATGTCATTGATACGTCATTACATATTACTACATCAATATCACGCACATATAGGTACATGTAAATTTTCATTTAACAGTAACTTCTAATAGGACATCTACGTTCAATTTTATGAAATCCACGTGCTACATCGTGCAAACTACTCTGTGGACTACTCTTTCATAAATATAAATTGTACAGCTTTTATATGAAGCAAATGTTGTTACGAAAATGTTATAACAGCTCTGGAGCATTATATTGTGTGTGGATTAAGAAATAATAAAAAAAAATCAATTTTTGTCATTTCCAGCATTAAGACTTTATTTCGCAGACACGTGATAATGCGTATTCTGCGTAGGATTTCAAATGAATAAAAGAGAAAAAAGTAATTGTTATACAAAAATTATACCAGATGTATAAGATTAAATTCGCTGTTTTTTAGTCAGAAAAACACATTTTTTTTTCTAGGAAGCAAAAACAAATTTATTCAAAGTACTTGTCCTCGTTAACTATACATTTTTCCCATCTTTCGGACAATTTGTGTATATCAGATGCTAAAAAAATTAGTTAAAATTTTAAGATAACGTCAGAAAAACGAAGTTGATTGAGGATGGCTCAGATCCTCTCTTTCAATTTAAGGCATAAAAGTCAGCACGACAGAAAATTCGCGAATGAGATTGGCGGTCGTGCGTGACATTTCGTCTAAGCGCTGCGCGCGCGCGCGATCGCATTTTCTAGAAAATTCGATAAGTCGCTGTTGTCGGTGATATGTGTATAAAATGAGTTTTTCTATTGAAAATAACAAAATAAGTAAAGATCGTGATAGAGAAGAATTTGAAAAAGGCTCATTTTATACACACAATTTAACATGACAATTCTAATTATCAAATGAAAACTTCTCTCCAGGATATTACAAAATTTTCTAAAAAAAGCTTGATTATTCTTTGTATACGTAACATTGAAATTTTCAGGAAAAAGTATATTGTTAAATAGAAAAATCGATTTCAACTTTCTAAATAATTTGAAGTAAATTTTCTCTTTAAAGAGTAAAAATTAAGGTTGGTCTTGAATAAGAATATTTCAATATTCAATCTTAAAGAATGAAATTTCACTTTTCAGAATGAATTTTATTCTAAACATCTTTCAGAGATTGAACTGATGCTATTAATCAAAATTATTATGAACAAACTTTTAGTTATATAGAAAATTATATTTCTTAATTTTGTCTTACAAAATCAATATTCTTCTTAACTCATTCACTCTTTAATTATGATATTAAAACGAAAAACCTACCACGATAGAACCATTCTCCATCCGATGATTCGATTGCTGTCTATAATCATTCAAACGATGTGCAATCGTGATAACGGTGCATTCTTTAAAACTGCTCCTTATCTTGAATTAAAGCATCCATGCTAGAAATAAAGTTTCAAATTGGGGGATGCAAACTCATAAACAGTTAAGTTTTGAAATCTCTCTCTCTCTCTCCTCTCNTCTNTNCATNNAGTTNTAGTCTACTGACCTGTCTATTCGCCTAGTCNAAGTGTTCNTATCGCTCTCTCATCCTNTNTATCCGGTCGTCTATATT
>NW_012130101.1:715577-718068 GCF_000143395.1 Atta cephalotes | reverse complement strand
TTACTTCTTGTAATTAAAGTACATACCTATGCTAGAAAGTAAAAGTTTACTAAAGTTAGGGGTTAGGTACTAAACTACTATAACAAGTTAAGTTTAGTAATACTCTCTCTCTCTCTCTCTCTCTCTCTCTCTCTCTCTCTCTCTCTCTCCCTCTTGTGCGTTGCAAATTACAGATACAAAATATATACAATTTTGATGGAAATGTTTATCAATCCAATTTAATTTGAAAAGATTTGATTTCTATTAATCTTAAATTTATTACAAAACGAATATTTATCGTACTGTAACTTGATGTACTCTAGTAAACATATTATGAAAATTTTACTTTATATCATTCGCAATCATTCGCAAAAGTAGCATCTTAATAATAGAAAGCTCATTTACATTCGCTAATTTATTATTGCTATACTTCATAGCGAAAAAAGTCATGTTCATACCAAGCAAACGAGAATGGATTAAAATGGATTGAAAATTTTTACTATCCAAATGCGTATTTTAAATAGCGAATATTTTTTTTGGATATAATTGGATTCAACTGGATTCAATTAGATTCAATTGGATGCAATTGGATTGAAAAATTGCATTGCCTATTCAAAATTTTGAATTGAACAATTCGCAATTGTATGTTTTTGCATAGAAAAAGCTAATATTATTTTTAGATTAAAAGACATAGAGATATGCTCCATTCCTATAAATGAATAAAAATACATTCAAGGTTGAAAAGCATTCATTTTAACATTTGTAAATCAATATTTCTGAAAATCTGAATCCATTTCAATTCATATCAATCCATTCTCATTTGATGAGTATTACGATAAATTCTCAATAATCACATCATAACTTATGATGTTACTGTAAAATCATCAAAGACTACATCACATTATTATCTTGATCTGTGTCATAACATAATAAATAATTTTTAATTCATCTGTATAATGTCACACCTGTAACAAAGCGGACATTCGCACAGTACAATAATTTTATTGTTATATCCGTGACAAATATTTGCACATCAACATGATTTTGTTGCGATTATTGTGACTTTATTTGCTATGAAGAATTTATTAATATATAATTAATCAATCAAAATTTATTGTCTTCATCAAATGATATTTAAATACAATCCTAAAGAATCGTAAAGACTCACTGCGAATCAATATTGGCCATGGTTTCATCGAGAACGAGCGATTGTTTTTCAAATTGACTCTGGCCAGGCATATATATAAGAGTTGTATAAGAGTCTGACCGACACTGAAGTTATGACCGCTAGAGAAAATATCATATTCTAGCGTGACATCATTCAGTTCGACTTGCCGCAACACTTTCCATAGCTTCAAGTCATCATACTGATTAAACGGATCCAGATTGTAACGTAGATTGTAACTCTCGGAAAAGAGCATAGGTTCCTATGGTATAATGAAGATTTGCAGAGCACTCAGGCCCACCTGCTTGTGTCTCGATTATCGATCTTGATATCGTTTTCTAAATCTTCACTGAACAAGCGGAAAAGCAACGAAATCAAGGACTTGCCGGTTCGTCCAACCACTCCAACTTTCTAGCCAAGCTCGATGCATTCAGATTCTATAAAGCCCGATTATGTGATAAAATACAAATAATGTTTGTAAGAACAATTGGTTTATTTTATATCTTCAAAATTGGTGGATCATCCATATGATATTTCATGTTGACATTTTTCAAAATCAATTGTTCTTGGGATGGCCGTGTAAGTGGCGGTGGATTATCCAAGGTTCCTCTTTAGGAAGATTTATGTATTGAAGAATTCTTTCCATGGAGATCATCAGTGACTCGCTAAATTGTTTTATGATGTATTGTAGACAAACGATTAGGATCAATGATTGCGATATTGCTAGACCTGCTTTGCTGCCTTTATACTATTAGGTGTACAACTTTGCTTCCGCCGTTTTCCTATAGATGGCTTTAGCGGTCGAAATAAATAGATCATAGACGTCATACAATAAACTTGGGCATCTGTCAACATAATCCATAGAAATTAGTCGATTTGTGTCTGTATCATAAAGTTATTCTCGATTGAAAATGTCAGTTTACGAGCCAAATTCTCGTCATTTGCGGGAGGTTTTAATTTTTTGCTTCAATATGAAGAAATCTGCGGCTGAGGCTCATCGAATGCTCTCAAATACTTATGGTGAGGCCGTTATTAGTGAAAGAACGTGTCGTGAGTTTCAACGCTTCAAGAACGGTGATTTTGACGTCCAAGATCATGCTCTGTATTTGGTGACCAGCTCGACGTGTATTATGAACTGTTAAAACCAACTGAAACAATCACAGGCGATCGGTATCGAACGCAATTGATGCGTTTGAGCCGAGTATTGAAAGACAAATGGCCGCAATACAACGAGAGACACGATAAAGTGATTTTGCAGCATGACAATGCTCGACCCCATGTTGCGAAAGTGGTCAAGACATACTTGGAAACGTTGAAATGGGAAGTCCTACCCCACCCGCCGTATTC
>NW_012130101.1:688183-714717 GCF_000143395.1 Atta cephalotes | reverse complement strand
CGGAAGCAAAGTTGTACACCTACATTGTTTGTAATATAAAGAACAAAGAAAACTTGCAATAATTTGAAGATTGAGAAAAAGAATCACACGTAGAAATAAGGATTGAAACTAAAAGCTTATTTATTCTACTAATGAATTCTTCTAAGTTGCAGCCTTTTGTATCTTTATGAAGTCCTTAGAAAAAAAATTTATCTCTCTTAACTTAAGAATCTATTAATTAGATAATTTATCAGTCTCATTCATTGGTATTATAGAAAAGCAAAAGCAGGCGAGGAACAGGTACATTATTAAATCCGCAACGACAGCAAAGGCTATCGAGCGTGTTAAAGAGAGATATCATGTGCTGTGACGATCTTGCAACTCATCAAATCGTTTTTTTTAGTTCAAATCGCATTAATTTCTCGATTTCAATGTTGCTGCTTCTGATCGTCGGTAAACCATTCAGAGTGGCATTCATGTACGAGACTTTTGTATGGAACTTTTCAGTGAAAACGCAAAAACATTCAAAAAAACTTCTAAAGAATTTATTAAATTCCAGGAAATGTAAGAATTTTAAAATACGAAAATCTGAATTCTGGCTCTGCATAAGAATCATTACATTTTCACTTAGTAAATGTTTTAATAATATAATGTTTTAATAATATAATGTTTATTGTTGAACGAAAACTTTAATTTCGTATCTTCTAATATAGAAATAAAAATTGCTAAATTTTAAGACATTTGAAACTAAATATTCAAACAAGTTAATTTGATGAAATTTGTCTTATAATACGCGTCTGCAAAAATGGAATTACGAAGTAATGTCTTTTTTATTGCCATAACTATGTTTGGTAAAAACGGGCAGACTATAACATTGTAAGTAACAAACACGATTTTGGTACAGAACGTTTTAGACAATTTAATTAGCAATCTATAGTAAAAAGATAATACATGGTTGAGTTATTAGTTTGTTGAGAGTCAATCCCGTGTGACAATCAGTTCCGAAATCATGATTTCCTCTAATATAACATGGTAATATTATTTTATGCATTTAGAGAAAAGTTACCGATACCGCCATACCATTTTATTTTTAGGTTATTTTTTAATTAAATAAAAGATATTTTTTAATTAAATAAAAGATAAAAATAAAAAACTTTAAATACATAAATATAAACTAAAATGTGTCTTGTATCAGATAATATAAACAGTTTTTATAATACTGTTTGTAATTTTGCAATAATTAATTTATTTGCTAGATAAGCAAAAATGAGCATTCGATAAAATGATCCAACACTGACACATTAAGCAGTAATATAATATATGCCACTATTCTTTTTCTTTTACAGAAATTATCAATATAAAATATTTACAAGTACAATGTATATAAGATTTTCCAGAATCTTTTCACTTCAGTATAAAACATTTTTGTTAAATTATATGCGTTATTTACTTATTTACTTTATGCTGTTCTGTAAGATGCAAATGTGCAATGCGATAGTTTCTCATATGCTTTGCCATATGTTTCATTGCTCCAAATTTATTTGACACTATAAAGCAATATTACAAAAATAACTTATGGTTTATTTTGCAGGTTTGTTATGCTGGTTTACATTGCACATTTTATATTTAAATCGTATTATAAAAAACTAAAAGAGAAAAAATAATTAAAATAAAACTGATTTAAGAAATTACAAACATAAAACGATATAATCTTTCATCAAGTATTACAAAAAATGGAACATCGTATTAAGTTCATTATATCTTGATATATTAGCTTATTTTACAATTCACCCATGTGTATAGATATAGAGCGATATTCTTTTGTGTTTAATATATCTGAATTTTTGCAGTGAATTAGACGAAATCAAATTTTATTTATAACCTTTTACTTTACGAAAATAAATACTATAATAGTGTATACATGTAAGAAAATAAAATTATATGTACAATACATATACATATAAAAATATTTTGAGCATAAAAATAAAACTAATAGTAAAATAAACACACGTTTTTATGTTTACATTAATAAATGATATTATTATTATAAAAGTAATTGTACTTATTTTTACATTACAAAGAGCATTATATTGTGCACATATATCTTCAATATATCAAATATTTTATCAAAATTATCAGCTTCAGCTTAAATTACCACGTATCGTTAATAAAAAACATGTAAATAAAAAAACATCCATTAAACACGTTTGTATTTAGTATTAAGACAAAATGTTGCAAGTATAGTTACGTTTACAATCATTTGTGTCTTGTAATAATAAAAACATTAAGTGCGGATCAGGCATTAGTTCCGGATTATATATAAATAATTATATATAAATAATTATAGTATTTTTATATATTAAATGCATATCATAAGGTTCTTTAGCATTTGCTTTATTTTCTTCAAGCGTCAATTTATTAGCAATAGTACTGTACATGTTATTGATATAGTTAACTAATAAAACGTAAAACATAAACTAGGATACCTATAAAATTTAAGTCATTTAAAGTGTAATATAATAAGAATTGTCTTATGACTGTTACAGGAGGTAGTAAATAACATTAGATTTTATGAAAAAAGTATCATGCAATTGAAATCAAATCCAAAAAGCTAAAGCATTTGATCTAATACGCAAGTATATGGGGTTTAATTGTAGATAATTGTTATTAATTAAAATTAAAACATATAAAACAGTATCGAAATAAAATAAAATCGTCTATAATGTAATCTTTACGATCCATTTTAAATATTTTATTAATTCGATATTCTTCTGAATAAAAATATAAATTTTTCTTTCAAGAAGGATCCACAACTAGTGACTTCAATTTATGTATCTATGAATAAAAATTCCGCAAAAGGAAAGACAATCTAATCTAGATTATCTATGTCCATGCTGTTGTTCAATACTTGCTAGTTAAATGGCATATAAATACGTTATCCCGCAGTGTATATATCTTACCGTGTAGTATTCCTAGAGGTACTGTATAAATTATATTTCTGAAATTCTTAAAAAGTATTAAAATGTTTGTGTCTCGTGCAGCAAGAACTTAGTTAAAAAATTAGCCAACGATTCGAGAACTATGACAGAGACGTTAGAAAGAGCATTGGCACCATTATTGGTCATTGGATCGTTTTGCAATTTAGGCATGTTGGAATATCCTCGTGGACAACCTAGGACGTATCTCTCTTGCTTTGGTCAAATGGGGCTCTTTTACGTACTTCTTTTATTATCCACTATACATCGGTCATTTGGAAATATTCGAAAGACATATAGAAGATTTCATACCCTTGACCACTGTTACATTAATTGTCATTAACTTCTGTCGTTTTAAAGTAAAAATTTTAAAATGTACTCCTGATCACTATATATATAATAATACTAAGTCTACGTCTTCTTTATATTCTTCGCTACATCCTTTTTTTAATATTACTTATATTTTGTTTAATAGTATTCTTAATTGAGAGTATTAAAGGGTCTTAAATTCACAAATATAGGCAAATACAAAATTATAAAAGGCTTTCTATCTTCAATCATTATCTATTTTTAGTCAAACTCAAGTTATGCAGTCTATTCTATTCGGCCCTCCCGCTAATCTGCTTGTTCCTTACAAATCGCACGCTGCAAGTCCTCATATATAACTCTTTTTTTTTCTCCTTATGTCGTTCTCTCCGGAGTATCCCAAGTACCAATCATTCTCGGATCCCCTTTTTTTAAATATTTTTACCTCTGATTTATCTAATATTTTTCTGTCTTCCGAGATCTTCATGTACGCAGACGTAATTCTTCTCAAATCCTTTCATACATTTGTTGCTTCAACAACCTGTTCTGCTTTGAATACAGATTTAAAATCTATTACAAAATGGTCCACTAATAATGCCCTGCATCTAAGTCCTTCTAAATCATCCTTGCTAATTGTCAATTCTTCAACATTATTATCCTATAATTAATCCTTCGATATTTAACTCCATTCCAATTTTTCGCTATTCTAATTTTCCTCTATTAAGATTGACTCTTCATGGATATTCGAGTCACACATGGCCGTCAAGTGTCAAGCTACTTAGACCCAACTACGTCTTCTTCGCCATCCTTTCTCATAAACTCCTCACTTCTCAATTATTCGTTATTTCGTTATTTGATTACGCCTATGTCGTCTATGTTCCGGCACTTAATCAACAATTTTTTAACCGTGTACACTGTAATCATGTACTCCAAAATTCTTGTTTCCGCTTCTCCTATGCGTCCGTAAATACGACTATACTATATATCTTCGTATTACCAGAGATCTAGCTGGTTTAGAACGTGGCAATATTTTTATTCTCCACTTGTGCTCTCTCATTTTTCTTCCTTGCTCCTCTATATCTGCTTCCTTCAGTTGAACTCTGAGCTTCCACTTTTAACTCCCTTGTCACCAAGTACCAAGATTACTTATCATTCCCCATTCATCATTCCACTAAGTGTCATTCCGTGCCATTCTCTCCTACACCTCAGTCAATATTTTAGTTCTCTTTCTGTAACAATAAAAATCTCTCTCTCTTTGTCACTCCTTTCATTCTGCTGCTTCGCGTTTCATTGCGTCACTCACAGTATTTAACTCTTACCATACAAACTATAATTTGGTATCTTATTCATATAAACAAGAATCATCACTAGAATTCGTTCGTTTTTTCACTTATTCAGAATAATTAAAAAATTCTTTAAAAATTCACCAACATACTTTCAACTTTCTAGAATAAATATTGGAACTTCATTTTGGAAAATAATAAAATGTAGTATAATTTATAATTACCGAAAAACTCAAAGAAACTAACACGAACAAGAATTGCTCGATCACTAGTAACTCATACTTGTAGGGTAACAGCATGGAAAGGACAACATGACATGCTGATGATTGCAAGCATCTTTCTATAAATCTCCGCCATCTCTCTTTTCTGGCAGAAAAATTTCTATGCCAAAGTACGCCAAAAACTATTCCTAATTACGCTAAAAAAAATTATTGCTACATACGCATGGAACACGAAAGTAGTTTGGCATAGAATTTTACTCCTATGCCAAAATAATTGATTCATGCCTTTGTATGTCAGACAACGCTAAATAATGCCAAATTATGGCAAACTACGCCAGAAAATAATTATGATAATTATGTTCGAAAATACGCTTAATTACGTTAAAAACTACATCTAAGAACGCGAATGAAATAGTTTGGCGTAGAATTCTATTCCTACGCCAAAGATTAATGTCTTCCTAGGAGAAATTCTCAGCATAGTTTCGGATACATTTACACTATACTGTTTAAAGTAATATGATGGTATTTTGAACGCATTTGGCAATTCATTTTGGAATTCAAGATACTATCGTTGCTGTCATGAAATTAGAATTCCATCGTAGCACGGTACTTTAATATTAAAACCCAACTTTGAGGGGTCACCTCACTTCACATGCGAAATGCTGCGCTCCTTATATAATTTTCCAAATGATTCTTATTTATGAATTCATGTATCTCCGCCGTAGCTTTCTGTCGGCAAAGATGCATAATGCTTATGATGAGTAAAAGTAATTCCGTGTAAAATGGCGTAGAATGGCTTACTTTGTTACAAACGGAAAATTAAAAGGTAAATATTGTACTTTGGCATAGAAATATGTAGCTCAAGAAACGATCCAACCGCGTAATTTAGCGTAGATAGGCATAGTTATTTCTATGCCCAATTATTCGATTGTAGAGAGTGATTTTGCATAGAAAGACGTGTAGAATAGCATATTTCCCCCGAATACTTACGAAAAAATGAAAACCAATTTAAAGGAATTCGGCATAGAAACGCGTAGTTCAGGATATGTTCAGGTAATTCAGGTAATGGTCATTATGCATTTGGTGTACTTTCTGTGCCTAACTAAGTCCAAATATGCTATTTTACATTTTTCAAGTATAAACGCGAAATTTGCCGTTGTTATTTCTGTGCCCAACTACTAGATTATAGAGTGTAATTCTACGTAAAAAAACGTGGAATGGCATACTTTCTTGAAACATTACGAAAGAATAAAAATTAGTTTGGCGTAGTTCGGCATATATAGAAACATAGTTACTACATATATAGAACGCGTAGTTTAGGAGATAATGATTATTATCGTTTGATTATTATAGTTTCGCGTACTTTGGCGTTTTTTTTCTATTCTTTTGGCGTTTTTTCTTTCTAGGTCCTTAATTAGATCCAAATATTTTACATTTTTCGCGTAATTTGGCGTAGTTATTTCTTTGTTTAACAACGCGATTCTATGTTACAGTCGTAGAAGTAGAAAGGCGTACTTTTAGCATACTTTGGCATAGAAATTTCTCCGTCAGGGTTTCTATGTCGTTAGAGACAAAACCTACCTGCTGTGAAACACGAAACATGGAACGATATTCATAGTCTGTTTTTATTTTAAAACTATCTTAAATAATGTCTTAAGATATTAATATAGTCCTCGGATTGACTTATGGCATCTTGTACTTAAAACAGTCTTAAATGCAAGAATCGAATGTGAATACGGATCTGTTTTGCATCGTGAAATTGGTATTGAATTTTTTTTGTTTAGCACATTTTAGATTTCTCGTTCTATAGAAAGAGAACTTAAGATGCATTATGATGTATGTCAAACAAGGAAAGAAGCTGTCTCTTAAGCGACACTCATAAAAAGAGACGGGAGATTTAGTGAAAGACGTTTGCAAACTAAGCACACTATGTTATCCCTTCCACCATAATTAAGAGAGAGTGATGTAATTAATATGCGTGAGGTGCTTGCATGCGCGCGCGCATGTGTGTGTGCGTGCGCGCATATATGATTTTAACTATTGCTTCATCACCATGAAGTAATAAGGAGATCAAACTCAAACTACTGATCACGAAAAAAATGGACTCAAAACACGATGTAGGAAAACTCATGAAAAATCCGGTCACACGTATGTACGTAGTAGTATATATATGGTAGATACATACGTGTGACTTGTGACCACGTGACAGTCAATACTTCTAACTTTTTCCGCAAGGCATGATGGCACTAAAATCACATCTACCAGATTTTCCATAGATTTTCCTACACTGTGCTTTGAGCACAGTATATACAATAGTACAACTCTTCTGATTTATGTTTCCCAAAATGGAGTGTGCGAAATAAATAAGTTGCTCAGTAACGTCATCTAAATTTCTATCTCACTTCTTTTTTTCGTTTTCTCTTTCAGGCCATTTAAATATTGTTTCTCTTTAACGATTTAAATACATTGTTTTCCAGCTGGATTGCTTTCATTTTAGCTAGAAAGTCTGCGTTTTGTGTACAATTCTAATAATTTACTAAAATGTAAGCAATCTAACAGGAAAACAAGCATCGTGTGCTGCATTCGTTAATTAAAATATTTTTACAGTATATTTGTATCATACAACATTTATATAATTTTATATCTTCTTATTTTTGTACTTTTTTTTTATTTTGCAGTGCATTACAATTATAAATCTATTTCTTTTAGTTTTATTACATTTAGATTAAATTTAGATGTATAAACAACCTAAAGAGAGAGAGGGGGAAGAGAGAGAGAGAGAGGAAGGAAGGGAGAAGGGAGGGAGGGAGGAGGAGGAGGAGGGAGGGAGGGAGGAGGAGGGAGGAGAGAGAGAGAGAGAGAGAGAGAGAGAAATAAAGAGAGCGGAAAAATAAAGAACAAGAAGAAATTCAGATGGCGCTATTGGGGAACTTACTTATTTCGCGCATACGCACTCTATTTTGGGAAACGTTACATCTGAGGCGACAGAGTTGCGACTGTGCTTCGAGCCCATTTTCAGACCTCAGACTTTAATCTCCTTTTTATTACTCCGTGTTCATCACTTACTACATCGCTGTCTTACAAGAAAGGTTAGGCAACTGAAAAATTCAGAAAATTCTGAAACTTGTGCAAATAGAATAGTTTGTCCGTAACACAAAACTATTTTTTGTTCATACTGTTGATATATCTTTTCTTTTTCAAGTACATTGCAATTAGCTGCTCTATCAAAAGCCAAAATCAAATGAACGATATTTTATAAAAATAACAATTTCTTTATTTATATTTTGTTTTTAATTGTCTGAATCTTTTGTACATACATACATTCCTTTACTTGTACATACATTCCTTTATGTATATCATAAAAATATGTGATTTCAGATTTGATACACTGTTTTTACTATTGTTGTTGCTGTTGTTGCTGTTGTTGTTATAAAAGCTCATGTTTTAATAGTTGCTGCTGCACTGATATTGTGTTGATGTATTGCATTGCATTGTATTTGCCATTCTCATTATTTTGCGCAGTCAATGTGATATGAGACGAATATCTACAGAGCACGTATACATAGATGTTTTCGTTCTTATTTCAAAAATGATTCTTCTCATCATAACTATAATATATATTGTTGTTTTCAGCATCAAATGTTTTTTAATTTATATTATATAAAAATTAAAAATATTTTTTAAATACGGGTGGAGATAGGAATATAAAATAAATAAATAATTAAAAAAAATTATTTATTGTAATCCTAAAGTACTCTTGAAACTATTTAATTTTCATTCCAGAAATTTTTTCGTATTTCTTATAGTTTCGACGATATTCACTTAAAAAAAAAAACCAATTTTTTTTGAAAAAGATTTTTCACCTCCTAAAACTGTAATTCTGTACGAACAAAAAATAGTTTTGTTACGGATATAACTACTTGTACACAAAGTGAAGTTCAAAATTTTTTATATTTTTGAGTTACGTAGTGTCTCTTGTTAATTCCGGTTTTTATTATTGATAGATTTTGTAATAGCAGTTTGGTTGACGCCTAACTATTTTAGGCAAGACTTTAATCTGTTGTATCCATATCTATTTTATATTCATTACTCTTTATTGTGTTGTCTATTACTCGTTACTAATATTATTATTAATACGTAATTTTTTTCATAGAGTAATAAACTAAATTTAAAAAAAATTTTGGAAAAATCAACACACTTTAATGCTTATTATTATAATATAATATTCTTTATATTAACTGTTATATTTCCCATACACATTGCAATCACAATTTTTACTCAAATATAAAATTATAATAATTTTTTTTGTATCGCATAAACAATCAATATGATTTTTTTTAAAGGAATTGAAAATGTGCTTACGTGAACTTGCTATAGTAGACGACACGTTAGAATCTCTCGGAGTGACAAAGGAATACCAAAGATACATAACTGGGTAATTCAAATAACAATCGTATGGATTGTATACATTTTTCAACAGATAGCATATTTTTATTTTATTATTTACTTTATTCTTAATATTGACATAAATTTTACCTGGATTTTTTCTTGGACGCATGTTGCGTTTCTGAACAATTATCCCTCAAATGTCATTATATTAAGTGCTCTGATTTCTGCAGTTATTCTTGGGTTAGTATTATATATATGTATATATTTAAGTAATTTTTGTAAGCAATTTTTATTGAGACTGTGCGTCAAAATATTTACAATGTGAAACATATAATGACGTTTTAATATATATAAAAAATGGAAGTCATGTCCATCAATGACCATGACCTTGACAACATATATATATTTTCTGTATTGTTATACAAAACATGTATATACAAAACTTATTTTAAGTTTTAAAAATATATTAATCAACAATTATTTAAAATAAATAATTAATCATTACTTTTCATTGTTAAATGTTTATAAGAAATGACCATCTTTAGGAAATGCTGCGAAGGAAGAAAATATTGAATAATGTAACCGAATAAGCATACGGTCAAAATTTTCACCTCCAATGAACTTAATCTTGACATATAATCATAAAACAGTAACAGCAAAAGTAACGGTAAAATTATTATAAAAGAATAACGAACAGTAACTTCCGTGGCTGTAAAAGAGAGTTGCGCCGCATGTCGATAAGTAGTTACGATACGATTGAATCAGACGCTATAAAACAGGCTTTCATATTCAAAGTATCCTGCATTGAAAAACCTAAATGCGAAAAAATTCATATAAAAGATCCGTACAAAAGTTTCATAAAAAGTTTCGTCTTCGTACTCGCAGTGTGCATGCAAATATTTGGGCGCCTCGGAGGCGCAACTGTATAAAACTTGTTTCTGCTGTGAAATTTTTACGCTCTTCCCAAATGTCCCCAAGATTCGCCTTTGGTGCATTAATGTCTATAAAGGGATGAGCGATGTAACTTTACAGTTTCAAACTAGAATATGATGAAATGACGTGGTCTGATGTTTGGAATTCACTCTTATAGATTTTCAAGGAAACATTAGGTATAAAGTCTTTGCAAAAAGTGATTGAAATTGGAAATTTACATTTTTCGTATAAAAATGAATGTTTAGGTAAACGTATGTGGTAACCGGATATGTACTGTAATATCGGATAATAACACAAAGTTAATTTATTTATATTATTATTTATGTATGTTGCGTATAATTAAGAGTATAAAATATCGGATGTCCGTTGTCAAATTCCTTTTGTATATCCAATTATCTGATCGGATAATCAAATTTTCCAGATATTCTACAAGATATCCGGAAAGAATTTCCAAAGAAAAAAAAATGGCACGATTCTTTAACCAAAGATACTTTAACAAAAGATTCTTTAAAGGGGTCTTTATGTTTGAGAGTCGATTTTGAAGGGAATTCTTTGAGAATTTTTTTAATAAATAAAATTTTAGATGTAATCAAAAACTAAGTCCAGAAAGGATGTACAATATACATACATAAAAAAATATATTTCTTGTAGTGCTAATTTTTTACACAATAGTAATAGGATGGTGTTAAAATTAGGCTTGCATGCGACGATGAAGGTACAGATTATTGATCCGATAACAAAAGCGAATGTTTTTCTTATAATGAATGGACTTGTAATTCTCGCCCGAACTAATTAATATCACGTGCATATTTTTAAAATGATAACAGTTTGAAAAGATAATTCGAATTTTTCTCACGTTTTTCCTATGACTTTCATTTGACTTTAAAAAAATAGAAAAAAATTAACGTAGACTATTAATTCTAGTATGGGCAATAATGACATGTTCTCTGAGTATAATGTAAAAGTCAGTCGGATTTTTTTTGGAATCGTGATGACCATATTCGAAAACAAGGTTTCAGAAAAAAAATGAATAAAGTTTTGATATTTTAGTACAAGTACCGCTCCGTTTTCCGTTAGAAACAAAAGTGACGCTCAGAAGAGAAATTCTGACGAAACTCTGCTCTATTGGATAGAAGACGTTCTAGAATGGGATATTATCCTATTAATTTTCTAAATAGTAATTATTTTGAATAATGAAACTTCCATCCTTTTATATATGTATTTCTATATTTACTGAATTACATTACATTGATTACATTTATTGTTAACGAAAAAAAACAATAAGCTTGTTCTTTTTAGTTGAATTTTTTGTACGGTTTAACTTTCCAACTTTTTCATACAATGCGAAAAGAAAAAGAGGAAAAATGAACCGAGATGCGAGAAAAGCAAGAAGTTCAATTAAAAATAATAAGCCTTATAGTTCACGTCATATGGACTATTCTAATTTTTCTCCCATACGCGCTGAGCAAGGTTCTGTATTCTAATTTTCCTTCCACTCGCGTTGAGTGAGCAAGATTCCGTGTTTTAATTTTCTTCCCATTCGCACTGTGTAAGCAAGGTTCCGTATTAGTGCTGCCATTGTGAGAGCACAAGTCATGTACACCAATCACGCGGATTCCCGAATGTTCAAACTCTCTACTTCTAGAAACTCTAGAGGTTTGTTCGCAAGCTCCAACATGCTCTAACAGGCTCCTATCATTCAAGCGCGTTGGAATGAATAAGAGCTATGAGTAGAAGCATATTACAACATATTAGAGCATGCAATGCGAACAAACCTTAGATGTACGGCGCTTGATGCGTCCTCTAGTGACTACACAAATTCTCTTCTTTAAAGGAATCCTCGAACTTCGACGAAGTCACCAGAGGTCACGCTGCGCACCGCGCATCGACATGTTTTTATATACTACACATCAATTACTCACGCGCCTGAAACATCGTATAACAAATTTTGTATAACAAATTCGTCAGAGTGTCGTTTCGTAGGCCGTGCGATTCTTTGAGAATAGTCTTTTGAGTAGCATAATCTACGAGTTTGATATTTTTATCGAGCGTTTATTACTGAGAGCAATCGTTCTCTCCTTTTTCTTTTCTTTTTTTTATTTGATCTATTGCGTGATTTATTAATCTCTCTTGGCCTATATTTTCCTCCGCATACGATGGCCTTGGCCTCAGGCATCGGTAGTCATAGCGCTTCCTTTTCTTTCTCTCCCCATTCTTTCACATTTAACTCTAATCCCCCTTTGTTTCCTAACACTATCCCAATAATTTCAATCCCAATAATTTCAACTCTTCTGATGTTTCAGAATCTCTTAAAAGATCTCATTCAAGAAACGGGTATTTTTCCTTCCAACCACGTGTGCCTCAAGAGACGCTATTGTGTCATCTCTTGATTTCAATAAGAAACTTATATCTCTCAATCACCTACAGAATCTTCAGAAATGCAAATTTCAAAAATTATAAATACTAGAAAAAATTATAATACTAGATTATAATACTAGAAATTATATTACTAGAAATTATAAATACTAGAAAGCGAGCTGTATCTAACCCGGTGGATCGTAACGAGGAAACCTCGAGCGCTACATCATTAAAGAAATTGTCAAATACTCGTACCTCTAACCTATCTATACAATCTAAGCTACTTACTCAATCATCACAATCTAAGCTACCTACTCTATCAACGATTTTGTAAGTACAGACATTACAAATTTAATGAATGCTTCTCAACCTAAGGTTATCCTTTACCGATCTCAAGATAATAATCTTTATATAGTTTATGTGTATTCTATTAATCGAGACAGCTCCATCCTACTTTGATTAGTAGAATCATTGCCAAAACACATTCCTGGCATTGCTGAGATTAAGAAGATTGGCAAAAGAAAAATTTTCATCGAGGCTTTTCGCTCGTTAATATCGAACTTCTCGTTATAAAATTCTCGACATTCAGAGACTTAATCGCAGAGCCAACTGAGATGGTAAATTTGAATATATTCTTTCTAACCTTGCGCAGCAAATTTGCAGATCAGACCCTTCCAAAGGAGATCTTCATTTTTAAAATCAGACACAAAGTCCGTCCAGGACCTCATTCCCTAAAATCTGTTTCTCTTGTTATCGTGTTACACATAGTCAGAATATGCAAAAGTGAACCTAGATGTCTCAACTGCGGCAGCAAAAAACTCGCTAAAAATGAATCTTGTCCACTCCAAGGAGAACTTAATAAGTGCATCAATTGTTAGGGTAACTTATAGTGCAATCTCTAAAACATGTCCTTCTTAATCACGAACACATTATTGGTCTGGCGGCTACTGAAAACATTCCTTTGACTGACGCTAGGAAAATTGTCAACAATAGCATTAACTCGAATTGCAGCCTTAACTCAGATAACTTTTCCTCTCTTCGAGAACAAAGTCACGTAGGTAACTTCGCTAATTTTGAATCTTACAATTCCTACAACTGATTGTAAAAATAATATACCGCTTAATTCTTTTAGATCTTACTTCGATGCCATTAACTCTCAAGCGAATCCTCCCCTAAGGAATTCAAGCCTACATAGTAATTCTTCGAACAAACATCCCTCCACACAATTTACCAAACATATCTTCTTCAAATACTTCAGGACTTCGCTCCCCCGACTTCGATATTGAAGCGCATCATAACGCTTTTTGGGAACCTAACAGTAGGTCCAATTCTTCAGCAACGGAGTTTCTCTCCAGAACACTTTCCCTTCTTTTAGCAAACCCCCTCCCCCCTCGGCGAACTTTTTCACTCTTCCTCCTTTAATAATATTCTTCACTTAATTACTGAACTCATTAATTTTTTGCAAATGAACGACACAGTTAAAATTATTAGTACTATCCTCTCACTCATCTCGAATGCCATCCCTCCTATGCT
This sequence comes from Atta cephalotes, assembly GCF_000143395.1. NCBI lineage: Eukaryota > Metazoa > Arthropoda > Insecta > Hymenoptera > Formicidae > Atta > Atta cephalotes. The sequence continues at coordinate 700,740 of NW_012130101.1, read as the reverse complement.
TCCAACAATCATCATTCCGATATGCCTTCAAATTTTAACTGTAATGTTTTTCATTACTCTGATAACTTCTCGTCTAACCACGCTTCTCCTATCATACCTGTCCAAGAAGACAATTTTCGGAACTTTAGATCACCCTCAGAATCTTTCTTACGTTCCTCCTTTCCGATAACTTCGAAACTCCCTTATTCTAACAAACATCCCCGCAGTTCCAGGAACCTTTCTAAAGACTTTAAACTATTACAAAGGAATTGCAGGGAGACTAGAAGCCTCTCTCCAATCCATTTCCCACCAATTTTGACATCATTTGTTTGCAGAGATCTTTGCTCAAACCCGGCAACAACTTTAACATTCGAGGCTTTATAGCCATTAGATTAGACATTTCTCAATCTAGAGATAGAGGCGTCTGTACCTTAATCAAAGAAAATTAATTTTGAACCGATTATAATCTTTCTTGTCTTTCCCACCCGTCTATAAAATTCGTTGTCATCAAACTTCTTTCTCCTAAAGATTTCATTATTATTGTTAATATCTATAGACACTCAGATCAAAACACTCCCTCGTCCTTTTACTCAGATCTCATAAATCAATTTCAAAAATTTAATCTATTCCTTATCGTTGGAGACCTCGTGGCTCACCACGATTGGGGATATACCTATACATCAACTTCAGGTAACCCAACTTTTCAAAGCTATAGAGGATTACGACTTATGTTATTCTCAATAAAACTTCTTCCACCCTAGTTCACCTCTCTGCTAATTATTATATTGATCTTGTCATAGCATCTTCTCTTTTATTCTCCTTATGTAAAACTCGAGTTAAAGCAGACACTTATGGCAGTAATCGTTCGGTTATTACGGAATTTCAATTTTCATCTGAGTATTCATTTAAATTTTGTTACAATTTTGTACTCTCTCTAAAATCAGACCTAGATAATCTCTATTTATACCTTAAGTCTAATGCTTCAGTTGTCCTTTCGCTTATGGACGCTTCTCTCATAGCTCGTTGTAATATATTTTCCTCGTTCATTTTGAAATCTGCTAGAAATTTTGTCCCGGTTAACAAAAGGTTTCTGCGCAGACAGATTTATTCAAGTTGACCTGATCCTCCCTTCTGATGGAACAACGCGTGTTCCCAAGCCGTTGATCAATGAAAGCATGCCCTCAAAGAATTTTTCAAAAATCCTTCTCTGAAAACTTATCCCGTTTTTAAAACCTCTCGCAGAGAGGTGCTCTCAAACCTTAATTCATAACAAACGCTCTAACTGGCGTAATTTGATAAGTGGTTTCAGTGACCGCACCCCATCTGTACAGATCTGGTCCCTCATCAAAAGTTTCAAACGTAACAAACACAAAGTCTCCGGTAATGCTCTGAAATTTCACCAAAGTTCTAATGACGCGATTTTTAAACTGTCCTCCTTCCTGCTATCCCAATTTTACGAAGTCCATAGAAGACATGCTGTAGGAGGACGCCCAGAATCTGGATGTTTTTTCCTGACTTTTTCAATGACCTTTTCATCTTAAACGCTCTCGCAAGGGCCTTATCCTTCCGTCCAGAAATATTCTTCTCCTGGACTCGACCAAATTGATTACTCCATCATTCTCAATCTACTCTCTGAGTACTTACAGTCTCTCCTGGGAATTTTCAATGATATCTTCGCTCTCGGTGTCTTCCCTGACTCATGGTCTGACTCCCTCATTCCCAAACCAGGTGTCAGTTAGACCTATCTCACTAATTTCCTGTTTCGCCAAACTTTTGGAACGTTTAATATACTTTAGACTTGTATGATACATCAAATCTCTCACACAAACTCAGTTTGAATTTAGATCATTTAGATCTTGCGCGGATAATTTGGCCACGCTTACTACCAACGTTAAATCTGATTTTTTGAATCATTCTCCTACTATGGTAATTTTCATTAACATCGCGGGCGCCTTCAACAACGTTGATCCGCATATATTAATTTATGATGTTCTTGATATAGATATTCCAGCTTCAGGAAATTTATCGAAAATTTCATTGGTAGACGCTTAAGCTTCATAATCAACGGCACGTTGGTAGGCACGTTGATAGTTTGATTCATTCAAAGGCACTCCACAGGGCTCCACTCTCAGTCCCCCCTTCTATTTAATATCTACTTCAAAGACATGGCCTCACAGATACACACCAATTTACTACAATATGCCGATGATGATGTCCTCTACTCTATGCAACGGAATGTCAAGATGTTATTAAATTTGTTCAACACTCACTTAATAATATTTACGCATATCTGAGAAGCAGAAGTTTGGATATTTCCTCCACAAAATCCAAGTAGATCATTTTTAGTCTAAACAAGAATATTTTTCCTACTTCCTCTTTACACATCAACAACCAGAAGGTCCCTAAGGTGAACTTATACCGCTTTCTTGGAGTTATACTGGACCATAAATTAAACGGCAAGCTACACCTTAAATATCTCATGGAAAAAGCCAAAAACATCATCAATGTTAACACAATTTTATTGGGAGTTTCATTCTCATTCCGACCTACTACTCATTATCTACCATTCCATTCTTAGTAGCTCGATCAAACGGCGGTCAATTTTTCACTTGGAATATTAAATCTCCTGATTTCATTAAGCTTCTTCGAATTCAATACAAAGCCATTAGAAAGGGGTATTGCATTTCCACTCCCATCAACATCAAGCGAAAATACCTCCTCTTCATTTTAGATTTAATCTCGCCATCTCAAAATACATTTACAAATCTATGGCTTGAAAATTTAGTCCATCTTACCTAATACAAATTACTGCTGCCTAATACAAATTATTGGAACTTATTGCTTTCCGCACGAACTGGAAGATTGACGCCATTCAAAGCTTTAATCTAATTTAAGACATCACAAGCAGACACTCAGAAAAACTCATTCATTGCTCATCTTACTCGGCAGTATTCTGACATGATTTGGAAGTTTTATTCTACAAGATCATCTATATTAGCGCCATGCGGTTGTGACAAGAAAAACCCACAAGGATTATTACTGTTCAATTCCTCCAAAAAATTCCTCTTTTGATTACAGACGCAGTCACTTTTTATATGGACGGTTCCAAGGAACCCGGCTATTCTGTTGATGCGAGAGTCTTTTCTTCCGATTAAACATCGACATCGTTCATAAACTTCCTGCTGTCCATCTTCTCTGCTGAACTCTGAGCGATACTACCAAGCTACTCTACTTGCTCGAGACTGCAATCGATCGCATTTCTATTTTCAGCGACTCCAATCCAAGAGCGCCTCAATGCAACAATAAGTATTAGTGCACATAATTTATTACATCAAACAGACCATTCTGAGTGCAGCTAAGGACCACATTTCCATCACTCTTTTTTGGATTCTTTCTCACTCTAGTATTTCGGGAAATGAAATTGCTGATTCTATTATCAAAGAAGTTGCAACCAAAGGCTCTTCTTCCGATTTTGTTCCTCTTCTTCTTCAAATTCAAGAATAATTGTAGCTGCGCTATAATTTAATAGCTATCTCAATACAACGGCTTCTACTAAAGGCACACTCTACTTCGAACGCTATCCACCCGTCTTTAAGAAAATTTGATTCCAGGGAATCTCTCTCAACAGAGAGGAAATTGTGATTAATCATCTGAGATCTAATCACTACAATTCAAATGAAAGCTTACATAGAGTAACATGATCGACTTCTTGTTCTTGTGGAATAATAAAGCAAAGTATCACTCATGTCATATGTTTGAATGCGACTTCTACAGTCACAAACTCTTCACCTTCATTTTTATTTACATAACAAATATTCTCTCCTGAAGATATCTTCCCTTTCCTTTCCCACTCTCCCACCAAGTTGTGCAGGTTTCTCCTAGCTTTTATGAAAACTAGCGAATTCTTTTAAATTTCCTTCTCTTTCTGTGGCGCGCGATGGCAGCAGGTGTCTGGACGGAGGGAAGTAGCCACCAATCAAACTTATACGCGTTCCATCTAAAGTATTTTATAAATTTATTAAAGTATATTTATCTATTGATTAATTAATTTTATGTTGATAAGTTATTTTATATTTTGAACGCGTTAAATTCCATCATTCTGCAAGAAATTCTAGAACAATACTTTATTCAGCGTTCAAAGCATACTCTTTAAAATATTATAATATATATTTGAAGATTTATATATGTATACGGAATATCATATGTCCACATTTCATTATATAATGAATTGTACATAATTATGCAAATTTTTACATAATTTTGTGATGTTTTTATATATGAAATGTGATTACATAAAAAAAAATTTTTTTATCGGGAGACTATAAATTGACAAAAATCTTTAGTTAAATAGAAAATTGCAATTTTTATTTTTTGTAATAACAAATAGAAAACTTTTTTATAATTTTTTTATAATTTCATAATTAAATAAGTTTTTAATTATTTATTAATCAAGAAACTTTATATTCCAATTAAACATTACAAAATCATTGAAACGTATCTAATTAAATTTGCTTATACAAATACCATTATTAATAATAACATACAAAAAGAGAATACGCATATATGGAAATGTGTGTACGACAATGTGCGCGCGCATATGTCTCACAATCAGAGATGTTACAAATGGTTGATTACATAATGAATGATTCTAATTTATATTAAGCTGCTTTATTCAGTTTTATTACAATTTTCATAGAGAGTTTTGTATATCTTTTTTGCAAAAATCAATCAAAGAAAAATTTCTACGCTTGTATATATATTGATAGATGTATGGACAGAGCGAAAGAAAGTGAAAAAAATCTATTACTCAATTTATAATTATTTTTAACAACACTGTTTATTACGGCATTGTTGAATACAACAGCCATGAATCAAATCGATATCGGATAGATCATGAAGCTTCTGCAATGATGTTATTCGCTATTCAATTAGCAATGTGCCTGAATTACATATAGATCATGCCTTTTATGATAATCCTTTATCTCGTGAAATTATATTTGTATATACATTCCGCAGTAATTAAACAGTGCTTCGATCATATTCTTGAAAAAAAGTCATTTAAATTTAATCTCTTTTGTAGATTATTGACAAATATAAATTTTAATAATTGTAGTATAATTCGTAAAAATCTATTATATCGATTATATGCTTATAAGCTATTTGTATACATTTTACAACTCCTCATGAATTAGTTTAGACTGTAAAGACATCCAGATAGACATCCAAATAAGAGCAATATGTTACCATTTTGCTATCACTTATTCCGCATTCAATTTCACTAAAGCCAAAGTGCTTCTACAAACTGTCTGTTGTTCTGACGTCACGTAATGTCCTTAGAATTTAGCAAACTGCTGGCAAGTTGTCATCATGCGTGCATGACGTGCCGTCAGTTTGCTGTCAACGTGACGAGTTTATTATTTCTCAATGTATACTCTTACAATTTCGTACATTTTAATACTAAAAAAATATTAAAAGTATTTTTGATTGAGATGTACTGCCGAATAGGCCGAGTTTCTTTTTCTTACTAGTATCCGTTTCTTACTAGTATTTTTATAATATAATCTTATACGAATTCATGATACGCATTTTGTATAAAAATGTATTATAATAGAATGCGTCTACGAAGAATAGACCATTTAAAAATTTATTTAACAATTTTGAATTTTGAAAAATTTTGATAAAAGTATTAAGAACTCTTAGAAGAACAGAACTCTTACTATCAATATTTTGTTGCCTTCGGCTTCATCCTTTATGTATGGCCTAATGAGACTATCCGGTTGCAGAAATCTGAGCGATCATACTTTCTTTGCTTCCTCTTTATTCAGTAGCTCTGAAATAAATACATTGAAAAATTTCCACCATTTATTGTATACATTAACAATCAATTTCTGAACAACTTTCAAATTTTAATTAATTGTCTTATTCATTAATTAAGAATGCTTTTGCATAATTAACAAGTCATATCGTCTAACTGCTCCAAAAGAACCACTTTCAAAATCAATAACACTAGCAATAGGCCTAGTGACAAGTCCAACAACACCTTTTCCAAACTCTTTGAAGAATTTTTCCACTCCTTCCTCTTTCGTTCATGATAAAGGTTTCATGACCACATCAGTCACACCATCGATTACACCCTATCAAATGACATAAACAAATTCATTCAAAAAACATTCATAAATATATTAAATTAAATAATTAACAGAATAATTAATCCGCGATCTTACCATTACTAAACCCTTTCTGCTTCGTGCAAGACCTTCTTGTAAGTTGGCGGGCTATTTATTGAGCTATTCTTGTCTCTTTCGCTGATAATCTTTGTCAAAGGTTAGAGCAACTATATCTTTGCCTGCAAAAACGTAAGTAACAAAATTAATAAATATTGTAATATTTTAAAATACAAAATTGTTAAATGCTAAAAATTAAGCATAATATAAAGTTCTTGCTTAATACTATCTTTTGCGAGTGTAAAAATACAATTTTTTAGTCGAGCAAAATTTAAAAGATTGGAGAAAGATGTACACCCATCGTTCCCGTAATCTTCGATACAGCGCCCGCCATTCCGCCGACAATAGGCCGATAGTTGGCCCATGCTGCGCATTCCGAAGAACAGACCCTCTTCTGAATAGCTCCTTGGAAGAGTTCATAGAACAGATGTTCGATACCCTTCATAGTTCTGATCACAAGCTCATATTATCCCGGATTACCGATCACATCGAGTCCCAGCACGAATACGTAGGTCTTAATTGCTTGGCCTGCGTAATGAGTGCTCGTTTCGAAAACGAGCTGCGTCATGAATACGTAGTTTCTCTCAAAGTATGCCAATCTGTATTAGTAGAAAACTTAGAATCTTAAAATTTCAGAACTTGTACAATACGCAAACTACAAAAAAGATTATTTCAGAAATTCTAGTACGCTTTTAAATATCTTTGATTGTAATTTTTAATATCTTTAATTGTAAATTGTACTAATTAAGAGCCTTACTTGAATACAATGTCGTTAATATCTGTCAGCGTCAATTCCTTGCAAAAGCATGTTCAATACTTGCGGCAACGCAGAGAGTCCTCCTCCGCTTCCGGTCATTGAAAAACTGATGTATATCTGTGAACAAAAAAAGAAAAAGGAGATAAAGATTTAACTGTCAGATAATAATGTTAGCATTTACATTTTTGTATCCATATATTGAAACGTGACACACCTTGAGAGGCGAAAAGTGTAGTAGATTGAAAAAGTTTTTCTGTTCGGCCGTGGTGATCAAACTGACGTGGTACATTAATGGTTCATCGAGTTTTATGTCTTTATGAAAGCACTCTGAAACAAACGAACAAGATCATCTATATGTTACAGAACGATCTAATAAAAAATATAATCGCGTCTTATCTCTTCCGCGCTGTTGACTTCGTTCGTTTCGAGTAAGCTCATTATTGCATTTATGAAGATAATGTCCACCTTGATATGAAATTCTTGTATGAGAACTTTGAAGTATCGGAATTGTTGCACAGTGCTGTGCTCCAATAGGCGCTTGACCTATTTAGCTCCGCAAAAGGTTTCATGACAGAAATAAACAAAAAATAGGAAAAAAATAGATACATAATTCTTAAAAAAATTGAGGAATTATATTTTCATAAGTATACGATGATTAACCTTCGATTATAGTATTTTACAAACTACATTTCTAAAAAAATCTTATTTGAAGTACAGAATGCAACTAAACCTCTGATCGGTAGAAGATTCCAAGTTTTTTTACAATTTAGAACCTCATAGTACCAATCATACTGATTTACTAACTTCCTAAAATTTTCTCTCAGATACAAACAAGCTATATCTATACTTGAAGATTAAAATTGCATATTACAGGAAATGCAATAAAAGATGTTTTTCGCATCAAAATGATAATATCTGTACTCTTCGTGACACTCTTTGGCGGTGGAACTGGAGTTAATATAACTGGAAAAACGCACTCCGACAACTGATTGTCGATCAGGATTTGTTGATCTTTGCAGCTGTACCTGATGCGCTGAAGTACGATATTACAGCCAAAGGTGAAGGGTGCGTCTGAAAGGTGCGTCTCATATCTACGATGCGGCCTCAGCATTTCCATATTTAAATAATCCACCTAGGTACAATGAAAAATAATTTTAAAAAATTAAGTAACGATAGAAGCTTCTTCTAGTCCACAAATTAAATTAGATCCAAGCCTTAAAAACTTTAAAGCGAAAACTTTTTATCATTAGTTTTGGGTCCAACATCCGATAGTCCACGTCCATTTTGCCGATTCGCAATTCCCTAATGTATCGTTGATATCCCTTTTCGATAGCGTTGATTTCCTTAGCATTTAACGCTCGCCTTCGACCATTGATCGACTTACGCATCTCCTATATGATCCCTGAGATTATAATATAGAATTTCATTAATTTTACATGGTAATACAATTATACGAAGAGAGTATATAATTATCATATTTTGTTAAATAATATTAAATTTATATTTGTCAATTATTGTGTAAAAATTATATGTAAAATTATAAAAATAAAATTATATTAAAAATATAATTTTAATTTTAAAAAATTACTAAGTATATGTAAATAAAATTTAATATTAAAAGACTGCAGTCTTACCTGTCGATGCACATATACAACAACTCGAACTTGGTGATGTTATTTACAAGAGAAAATCCAATACCGTGAATGTTCAACGATTTCCTGATCAATTATTTCCAGATCACCAGCCAGCTGACAATTCAGCAATCTTTAAATTTATAGAAAAGCACTCTCTGAATACCGTCTAGGAACGAAACATAAAACAGTTTTTCGTCTATTTCCAGTAGTTGGAAAGTGCCGAAATTATCCTGGAAAAGAAATGTGAAAGAAATGAAAGAATTATCCTGGAAATAAGGATTCATTATTCGCTTTTATGAACATTTCCCCTTGCTTCCGTTTACCTTGCGAAGATTATCTTCGGTTTCCTTGCCACTGTTATCTTCCCACACCAGTTTTCGTGGTACTGCCGGATTTTCCCAAGTATAAAACATTCTATTGTATGACTGCACGGATCTGTCAACATACAAATCGGTTTATGTCGAATAAATATACAGGGTGATCCCCCGCAAGCCTTTCTGCTTAACTTGAAATTAATATTGTTAATAATGATAATAATTTTAATTAATTAGGGTACAAAAATTAGGTGATTATTTAAGAAAAAAAAAACAGTTGACTCATTCAGAGTTAATGATCTCGCCAACTTACCTAACGTTGAGAGAACCTTTTTCTCATAGATTGATAGTATGCGGCGTATGATGATCATAGCTGGCGCGTTGCCTGGGACATAGGCCGACATGGAGATGTAAACGCCGCCCTCGTTGATGTCTACATTGATTCCTCCATATTATGAAAAATATTTTGTTAGAGGTACAAAACACAAATATTTCATTATTTATTCTAGTTAATTGTGCTCACAGCATATAAATAAATTATGCGTACAGTTAATTATTACTCTTTGTTACTATACTTCATTACCTTGTGTAATTTAGCATAGTTGTGTGACTGTCAGTATAAATAAATACCGCGATTTTCTCGAATTGACTTGCGACTTTAGCTTTTAGAATCTTGTTGTTCAGTTCGAGGCCACAGAGCCGCGTATTCACCAGGAAGCACCTTGGCATACAGCAGTGATATTGTAGTGCAATATTTCACTAAAAGATTTCTGTAGTAATAGAATTTCTTATATCTAATGTACTTTGATTATCGGATCAGCTAGTCGGCCATCCTCCTGGCATTCTATAAGAAAATCTGCGTTGTTGATAAGTATGTAGTATGAAGTAAACGTGATCTGCTTGGTCAACAAGTTGTATGTTAGCTGATTGTCCGATCTGTAACACTCCGATCTGTAACAGAAAAACTTTATTTATATTTATTTCTTGTTTTATTCTCTATTTTTTTATTTTAAATATATTATATTATTATTAATTTGTTAACAGATACGTTTTAATGTAAACAAAAAAAAAAGAATAAAAATTAACAACATAAGAATCTGATATATCATTCCATTGTATTTACGTGCCACCACATCCTCGCTATCCGCGACATCGATGGAGAATTTGTCGAACCACTCTCCGTCTTCCACTCTGATCATAGCTTTCTTCTTGCTAAAGCTTTGGAGCGGAACGAGAATAGAATAGATCCCTTGAAATGTTCTGGATACAAGATAATCAAGAAATCATCTGCTGTCTGGAAACAGCAATCGATATAAATTAATCTTCAACTTGTTAAAAATACCTTTGAAACATCATGCAGTTAAGAACAAGTAACTAACACCTTCATAATATTAGCTTGTTTCACAAACTTTGTCGATTTTGCATTGCAATCAAAATGTTTTATGTCTAATATCTAAAAATGAGGAAATGATCGAGGACTGAAAGACTGGAATATTTTAAAATACAGCTATTAAAAGAAAATATAAATTAATTAAGAATAGAGAGAATTAAGTAAAGGAAACAGAAAATAAGTAGCGTGTGCAATAAAGCATAGTTATGCATAATGATGTTAGCTAATTAATTTATGTATGATTTATATTTGATAAAATGCAATTGTAAAAATCGACACAATGATAATCTAATACTTTGAGGCCGTTCACATATACCGGTGGCACGATTAGACGATTGTTATTTGATAATGATTAAGTCTTGCGGACATAAGCGAACACAGAAACAGCGATAGTATTGAAATAAAGCGATGTGTCACTGCGCAAGTTTTCCTCTTCCTATACTGTGCGCGTTGCCAATAACATTTTATAGCAGAAACGAATTTCTGAAAGATGTTTGTACATACATTTTCATGAATAAAGCGATGAATATCGACATCTATTCAATAAAAAAAATTTGATTTGATTTAAGCGATGTATAATAATGGTTCAGAAATCATTGTGTAATTATTAACAATTCACACAAAAAGAACAATTTTGTTAAAATATTTAAAAAATTTTTAATAAATTAGATAGATACAAATTGGAAAATAATTCTATTGGATCATTAAAATAATTGTACAGAAAACTTAAGCGTGAGTAATATTCCAAAAAATTTCAATATTCTAGCAATCTGTTTAAACGTCCTACATTATTTTGATAGTTTAACAAAATCATTTTTAGATCTGCATCTAGCTAAATATTTAAATACTTTAGCAAAATTATTCTTTCCATGCAATAATACTGTAGAATAATACTGTAGAATAATAGTGTAGAATTAAAAAATTCTGAAAGCTAATTTTGCTGATAATATACAAGACTATTTATGAGAATGCAGCACGATAACAGAAAATCTCTATCTTTATCGGATTCGAATGCTCTTTGCCAATCTTACTTGATTTCTGTAAAATAATGGCGTATGTTGAATACAAGACTAATGGCAGATGCAATGCTGGTTAGTCTTGCGACAGGAACACAAGAAAGGCTGAAGATCGAGCGAGGAAGCAAACATTAATACAAGAGTATTATTTGATATAAGAAGAATGCGTATCAATAAAGAATTCTACAATGTATGGCTGATGCAAAAGGAGCTCTCTGTAAAATGCGGTTGAGACTTGAAAATCTTAGGGGATTTTCGAGATTCTTTGACAAATGTAGAGATAATAATCAATTACAAACTGTATGCAGAGGCAAAGTTACCAAAAGCGATGAAACTATCACTGTAAACATATACCCTATAGGACAGCATTAAACCAGTCTTCAGCATCCAGAAGAGACAATACAGCGCCATGACAATCGAATCAAGACCTTTGTAAGACGTATGCATTCCAAGATCCAGAACCATTTTCTGCGCGCTGTCAAACAACCAAACTGCGAATTCTGATAGGTCCGCCATGATTTCCCCTCTGCATGACCAATTCTTCTCCCGATAATTGGCTAACTATAACACATCATTCGATGATGTGATTTTAAATAAATAAATCGCAAATGTTATGTTTTATAAAAGGTAATAAAGCTTCGAGCAAGTTTTCCTGAACTGTGCCAGGCAAACAGATGATGATATCGATCGGTAGGAAGTTTTTCAGATACATAGACGGTATAGATGTACATTGTAGATAGTATTAGCCATGGTATGACGAGTATTCTCAAAATACACCTGCTCGATCTCTCCCACAGCCTGCATAAACGAATATTCTGTATATTCGAATATTCCTCTATTATTTATTATTAAGAATAATTGTTAACTTTATTAAACGAATAAAACTACGTCTAAAGCAAGAAATACATATATTTAAAACATATATATATAAAGACATCGACCTGTATATAAAATGGTTCTGTAGAATTTTGCTTAGATCGCGACTCGCATTTCAATAATTTCGTCATGGAAATAGCTTTCTGCAGATCCTTCCAGACAAATGGTTCGACTGACACCATATATCTAAAGTACATTAATATGACCATTAAAAATGTTATATGTCTAAGTTTTTCGATATCTATATTTTATAAAAATATATATTATATATCTATAATGTATTATATATTATACTTTCAAAAAGAGTATTAAATGCAGATGATTTGAGACCGCATGTACTTTTGTTAAATTCAGTCATCTTATCTAC
>NW_012130101.1:675668-687488 GCF_000143395.1 Atta cephalotes | reverse complement strand
TACTACTACTACGTACGTACGTACTACTATAGTATATATATATATATATATATATATATATATATATATATATATATTGTACATATATGTTTAAAAATTTTTTATTATTTTATTTTTTGTTATTTTATTTTCATAGTTACGACTTTAAACAATAATCAAGAAAATAATATTGCTAACATGAAACAATGCAAACTTACCCGCTGACGCTGAAAAACAGCCAATAAATGTTGGTCGGGATATACACGGCATCTAGAGGTAAATTAAGTTTCTCATCCGATGCTACTGTGCCCCTCACACACTCCACCTCGTTTCCACTCCGCCTCGTCATGTAATAAACAGATGTCGGCTGCGCGAAGTGATTGTGGACCTATAACATGCAAGGAGCTAATTATTAAAATGATTCGTTCTTTTCTTGAAGAATGCTTTTCAGAGTGGCGATCGTGCTACCCTCTTCCACAATATCTGACACAATACCCACATTCTTCGGAACTATCCTTTCGCTTTAAAGCTTTCTGCTTTAAAGAGAAGAATCTCTTATCTGCTCTCAACACAGGTCGCCAATTTGCTTTGAAACTATTAAATGTTTTTAAACTATTAAATTATCGTACTATGTTAATTACATTAATAATGATAAAATAGTCTAATATTTATTTAATTTAAAACTCATCAAGTCATAATATATATATTAAATACGGATTGTTGATCTGTTTAATATTTTTTTATTATTTGTATAATTTGTATAATTTGAAAGTTACTTTCAATCACTTGTCATCGACTATTTTCGACATTTTCATCAATAGATTGACTCCAGATACATCAAAAAATCATGAATCTACAGTTTTACATTCTGATTATATAACGACTTACAGATATGGAGAATTTACTTATCTTCTCTATCTTATCTAGAATTTATCTTCTCTATCTTTCATGGTCTCCACTTTCAACTGTTCAATCAGACGTGTGTCAAGTTGGACGTCTTAGATACAAACTGTATCGACGCATTAGTTTCGAGGATTACTTCCATATACGAGTCGCTATGGTCTCTTATTCTCGAGCCATAAAAAATCTGTAAAGGCATATTTTATATTCACGATATTTTAATCATTTATATATAATTTTATCTTGAGTTCTTATTGCCACTCAGCTTTCTAACTTTGTGAGTATGTGACTTATCTCACAACAATCAACGGTTCAAGTTTTTGAAAGGAAAAATGTTAAAGATTTTATTTTATAATGCAATAATCCAACTGTTGTATTAGGGGGAAAGATTGCTGATGAAGACTCAAATCATGAGGGGAAACGTTCAAAGCCAAGATTTATGTATTTAATATTAAGAAGAATTACACTAATTGATAACCAGCATTCAATGTACTGCCTGTATTTTGTTATTATCATATATTTTTAAGTTATAAATTGAATTTTATTTATGATTAGCAAATATTAAATCTTGTTTATTTACACATTTAAATCGACAACAATTATTTTTACTAAATAAGTACGTGCATTAAAATTAAATATTGACTTAAATAAATATTTATTCCATTTAGAAACATGTTTATCTAATAAATTATTCGAATACTTATTTATTCAATCAATTAGATATCATTATGATTACAATTAAACATAAAGTTTTTTTCTAGAAAAAAAGATATTTATTTAAAAATAAGAAATTGTTTACATATTACAATGAAGAGAGAATGTGTCTAATCAAGCTAAAAACAAAAAAATTATTTATTACTTTAAATAATTTCATATATTTAAATTGAAAAAAATATAAGTAATATCATTAATTTGAACTAAAAAGTGTTTTAAAATTATATGTCTTACTCCGTAAAAAATATTTTTGGTTTATTTTGATACACTGTTGATTAATAATAATATTTTCACACAGCGTTTCTAAAACAATCACTAGATTGTTTTTTCTTATGTTACAGTCTGTAGTCTTTTAGACCAATAAGCCGCTTCAGAATGAGAAAGTATTATACTAGTCAGTAGTATAATACATCGAATCCAAAATATGATATTTATGGCTAACAGAATGTAGACACATAATTTTAAAGTCCATATTTGTATCAGAAAACAAAAAGAACGCTATGTACATCTAACAATATTATTCTAAAAATATATAATCAATACGTCTCCAATACTAACAATAACAAGAAAGTAAAGATAATAGAAGATTATTAGAAATTATCATTCAATTTGCAACATTATGAAAGCTACTAAAAATTCCTGCTAAAAATTCCAATTATATCAAATAAGAAGTACATATACTCAGGATAGATATGGAAAAATTAGTTTAACTGGCATAAAGTTCATCCAAATAAATATTAAATTTGGTTATATAAGCATGTCCATTTCATGATACATTGCATTCCCAGAAAATTGTCTGTTTAGATCTACAATTCCAAATATGTTAGGTATTGCAGGAATTTACGACATAAAGTTTTACTCGTTTTTATCAGAAAATAACATAATTGTGTAAATAACATAATTATGTAAATATTTTTGTGTTTAAATTAGAGATAACTATTCAATTATGAATCAATTATGAATCTCAATAACAAATGAATCTGTAATTGCATGAAGATTCTTACTTAATTGAAAACAGATAATAAACGGATTTATCCTAAATTATCTGAAATTCTAAATATATGCATCGGAACAATATTCGCATATAAGAGTTGACGTGGAACTTATTTACAACTCCAAATGTATTTTAGATATAACAGGATTTCAAGTCGCAAGAAATCACTTTTAACTAGATATCCAAATTCGGACATGTTTTTTAGTAATAAAATAATCATCAACTATAATTTAAGAAATTATATAGTTATTTTAGCAAGAAAAATGCACACTACATTCAATATTATCATTCTAAATTAAGTACAATCGAAAAATCTCCAATAGTAGTATAGATGCAATCATAGGATACTTTCCAAATGCTTAACACATCTTAATACAAACTTACATAGGAGTACACAAAGTGTGGCATTGTGCACGATTCAATTGGAACAGAGTGTGTACACTGCACGATTGAGATCCGTTTCGAATAGAGTTAGATTAAATGTAGCTTTTTTGGCTTGTATGAAACAAAAAAAAGTAAATGTGCCGGCTATTTAACGTCCTCCAAATTCATTTATAGCCGTCGCGGTTAGTAACATGTAATTGTCATTAAAAAACAAACTTAAATATACAGACCAATTATTCATAAGTAATATCTTTAAACTGTTCTAATCTAAAACTTCTTAAATTTCAATTTTCTATAGCAATTTCTAGACATTTGTTTTTGTAATATTTATTTTATAATATGCAATATTGTTTGTCATATTAATTTCAAAATGACAAATGAATGTATCATTACTTGATCCTAATATCTTCCTCATTATAGATCTTCAACGTTTATCAATAACACGTTACAGTACAATATTCATCGCGGAATGACGTGTCTTTCGAGTGATCTTATCTCTTTTAAAATATAGTAAAAAAATTCGGTAAAAAAATTTTTGTACATAATTATACATAAACGGTTATACATGACTAATTTACGCAGTTTATTTATAACGATAAACCGTTTATGTATAAAAAATTTTTATCAGGCTGTTATCCTTTAAAAGAAATAAGACCATTCAAAAGACATGTTATTCCATGTGATGAATATTGTATATATATATATCAGCAAACGTGTTATTGGTAAACATTGAAAGTCATACTTATACTGAGAAAGATGGTCAAATATTGATTTGTCAAATTAATTTTATAAATTAGATTTTTTAAATTAGATTTTTAAAATTAATTTTACAAATACAAACAATGCATGTTATAACATAAATATATATTATATAAACAAATATTTCAATTTTGCTAAAAATTGAAACTTATAGTTTTAGATTAGAATGGGCCTCCGAACTTTAAAGACAAGAAATTATTTGTGAACAATTGACCACACAACATTTTACCCTGCAATTATACTTTTATAAAAAAGGACAGCATCATTATGCATGATAAAAAGTATAATAATATCAATTTGTAGATTATTAATAATTATAATTTTGAAATGAAAAATTAAATGGTAAAAAAACATATATTATAAATTTTTTTCTGAATGCTTTAAATGATTATAGAAATGAAAAAAATTAAGTTAGTTTTATATTGATTTGTTATTTTATATTTTGAACGCGTTAGATTCTATATCATTCTGCAAGAAATTCTAGAACAATAACTTTGTTCAGCATTCAAATAATCTTTAAAATATTATAATATTCCGAAGATTTATATATGTATACGGAATATTTTCATTATATAATGAATTGTAATTATGTAAATTTTTACATAATTTTGTATAGTAATGTTTTTATATATGAAATATGATTACATATGAAAACAATTTTTTTATCGGGAGATTATAAATTAACAAAAATCTTTAGTTAAATAAAAAATTGCAATTTTTATTTTTTACAATAACAAATAGAAAACTTTTTTATAATTTTTTATAATTAAATAATTTTTTAATAATTTAATAATCAAAAAATATTATGTTCTTATTAAACATTAAAATCAAAATAGAAACGTATCTAATTAAATTTACTTATATAAATACCATTATTAATAATACAAAAAGAGAATAAGCATGTATGGGAATATGTATGCGACGATGTGCGCGCGCGTATGTATTTCACAATCAGAGATGTTACAAATGATTACATAATGAATGATTCTAATTTATATTAAACTGCTTTATTCAGTTTTATTACAATTTTTCATAGGGACTTTGATATATCTTTTTTGTAAAAATTAATCAAAGAAAAATTTCTGTTGCGCTTACATATATTGATGTATGGACAGAGAAAGTGAAAAAAATCTATTATTCAATTTATAATTATTTTTAACAACACTATTGTAGTTATACGATTGAACACAGCAATCATGAATCAAACCGATATTGGACAGATGAATCTTCTCAGCAATGATGTTATTCGCTATTCAATTAACAATGTGCCTGAATTACATATAGATCATGCCTTTTATGATAATCCTTTATCTCATAAAAGTATTTGTGTACATTCCGCAGTAATTAAAGCACTTCGATCGCATACTCTTGAAAAAAAGTCACTTAAATTTATTAATCTCTTTTGAAGATTATTGACAAGTATAAATTTTAATAATTGTAGTATACTTCGTAGAAAACCTATTATATCGATTATATGCACATAAGCTATTTGCATACATTTTACAACTCCATAAATTAGTTTAGACTATAAAGACGTCCCAGATAGCCAAATAAGGACAATATATTACTATTTTGCTGTCACTTATTCCGCATTCAATTTTGCCAAACTAAAGCCAAGGTATTTCTACAAACTGTCTGTTGTTCTGATGTCACGTAAAGTCTTCTTTAGAATTTAGCAAACTGCTGGCAAGTTATCATCATGCGTGCATGGTGTACTGTCAGTTTGCTGTCAACGTGACGAGTTTATTATTTCTCAATGTATACTCTTACAATTTCGTAAACTCATGAAATCTATTTGACCTCCTGATGCTAACTCAATTTACATTAGATTCCATGACAGCAAATTGTCGACAAGTTGAACAATACATGCAATGCATCAATTTGTTCCATATGCTAAATCTCGCTTGATTGTCTGGGGTAGGATCTCTTCTTTTCAGTTGTTTTGAAAGTTGTTGCTCTTAAATAATTGTCTGTTGAAGTTAACCGGGCTTTATTTTTATTCGCAGATCACGACCATAGGAACAATAATGTAGTAAAAAGTACTTTGAGTTTTATTGGCATCGGGATGTTGTTGATAATCTCCCAGGACAAAGGACTTTGCAAACCTTTTTGAATCTCGAACTCAGATTGCCACTGATCGATCCAAGAGTGCAATTGATAGCTGGGCGAACTCATAGCTGGGATACAAGTATCCTCAAGAAGTTCATTAGTTATTTTATTCTTAAACGAGGATATAGAAGATGAATAAAGATATAATATTAATATCCAAGTATCATTTATAAAAAAAATTTTATGGAACAAATTTATGAGATGGTAATTTTCGGTTCAGATGAAGATGTACGCCTGGGAGAAACTATTTAATCAGATTGTGTAATCAGAAAGTTGCATATCAAGCAAATCAAATTCTCATCACATATGCGCGTCGTATATATAGCCATCATAATTTTCACTGAATGATTGATCGTCTATTTTATCTTGATAACGTTCGTCTTAATGGAAAATAATTTGACTGCCGATGTGAACTGTCTATGAAATGTTGAAATACTTTAACTCTCTTGTTGTCGCGTTGTACTTTCTGCAATACTGCTAGGTGAATCAATAGTGTCATTCAATCGATTGGAGGTATATGTATTATCATATTATTTTCTAATTTATGGTGAACTTAAATCTACATTCATTCTTATATCTCTATTGTCACGTACTTATTGAAGTGCGCTTAATTTTTACAAGATTTTTTGCTGATGGACGAAGTGAACACGAGATGCTTTTCGGAGAACACGCCGCAGTTGCAATTTAAATCTCAGAAACCAGAGGAAGCAATTAATGCAGAGAATCAAATAGACATCTCGAGAAATGGGAGTATCATTCTGTCTAAACATCAAAGATTATCTGACCTTTCGGTATATGTAAAGCTTCAGCGGATTTCCGCCAATTGACCAACTGCCGCCGACTTTGTGCAATATCAACTTAACTATCAAGCCAGATAAATTGTATGTATGCTATAGTCGATGCAATAGGCTCCGGCAAATTGTCTATATTACATCTACTATTAAAGAAATTAAATCTTGGCACGGGTTCTGTAATTTTTATTTTGCTCCTCGAAGTATAATTTTTCAGGCAATTTATCCATTGGATACTTCACGAGCAATCCGAATCTGCGTATCTTCTATGTCAAGAAGCCAGTCAAGAACTCTGGCTTTTTAGTGGTACTGTAAGGGACAATATACTTGGCCAATATATTTGGCCTATGACAAGACTAGATACATGCAAGTAATTTTCATCCAAAATAATTGTTGCGGATATTCCTGCTATTGCACGTTAGAATCAAGAATTAGATCTTTCAAATCTTCATCGCATCAATCATTATCAATCAACATGAACATCTTTGTGATTGAATATAAAAGAAAATATATTGGTGGGAAAAAGTTCGTGGCGTTTTTTTAACGACATCTAATGGGAAGAACGCCACGACTTTTTCTCACACCTAATATTTTAACAAGTGTTATAAATTTTTCTAAATCTTTAATCTATATGTGATTTTATTTAGATAAAAGAAAAATGTCTAATATTTTCTAATTTCGAAATTTTTAACATTCTTTAAAGTTTCTTTTTAATTAATTGGCATGTTTCAGGTAGCAAATTTGTGCGCCTTGACGAACAATTTCCGACAATTTCCGCAAGGAGACATGACGATGGTCAACGATGGAGGTGTATCTCTATTCGGTCGCCAAAGAGAATGAATCAATCTCACGAGAGCAGTTTATAGACAAGCGGATATCTATTTGCTCGACGACCTCTTGAGCGGTGAATACGTGTTGCTAAGCATCTTTATGGGAAGTGCATCACTGAATATCTCCAGCAAGACGGATACTTATCACATATCAACTATAATTCCTTAAAAGGGCGGATCACATCATCATACTAATTCGAGTAAATAATAAAGAATATTTTTTAGTTATCTTTTATTAAATTAAAAAATTTTTAATTTTAAAAGTTTGGTTTTTTAATTTATTTTAAAAGTAAAGAATTTAGACATAATAATGACAAAAGCAAATTTAACTTATTGTTAAATGAATAATTAAAAAATTTTTTTATTGTTATGAAGAAAGTAAATATTATTTTATTAATAACATAAAAATTAGATAATTTTATAATTAAAATTAATAAATAATAAGATTTTTTTAAATGAAGAAATGACATGAAGCTTTTGAACATTTGATTTATATGTAATTTACATACAATTAATTAAAAGATGAAGGTTGAATGTCTATTAAATTAAATATCCTGATTTTGTTTCCTAAGAGTTTCGTAAAAATGCAAGGAAATTATAACGAATTAGTACAATCAAATAAAGATTTCATTGAGATATTGGATAATTTAAACCAAGCGTAAAGAAAGGAAGGAAGGTTATTTATAATTAAAAAATATAGAAATTGAAAAAAAATATTTTACATTATCTTTGTTCAATAAAAATAGATAGAAAAATAGATACAAAAAATAAAAATTAAGATTCAAAAAAGTTAAGTAGTTTTCAAATATCTACAAATTTTCTTAACATTATTTTCATCTAGTTTTTAAATAATTTAAACTGAATTAACTTCATCAGATTACATCTATTATGAGAGATAAATTCAAATAATAAGATTATTATTTTGCTATCGTGTAGTACACTGATGGTTTGGATTATGTGAGAATTGGTTAGAAATTATTGGAGAACAACCTAGAAGCTGAGATGAAGGCACACGGTTGAAAAACAGCAGAGTATAAAATATCTGCATAATAGTGACAATAATTTCACGCTAGCCGTACTGATAATGATCATCATCAGTTAGATCGCCACTACTGAGAATGATTACTGGCTGTCATATCTATGGCTGGATTATCTTGGAGGATATCAGGTGTATTGAAAATACTAGTGATGTCAAACAATTCGCGAATGTACAATAATAATTTCCTTGGGTCGATTTTCACGTTGAATTCGGACGGCCTGCTGTATTATAGATCCCATATACACATTCTGTATCATCGTCTGCATCGTTTCTACATTGTTTCGTAGCTTTCTTTATATGAAGGTCTTTGATGAACTCGAGTAATAATTTTCATAATATCACGTTCTTCAAATTGCTGCAGGCATGTCTTTCTGTTATAATAATCCTTCCGGTAAATTACAAAATCCGATAGTCGTTTTAACTATTGTACTTTACAGAAACATTCAGAAAAATTCTTTTATAACAATTTTTTAAAAATATTTTTCAAGTAATTTTTAGAATATTTCATAATTTTTATATAATTTAAAAATTTTTTAGAAAGATTTTTTAATTTTTAAATGAATTGAGACTTTTTAGAAGTGTTGAGAAAGTTGAGTAACTTTTCTAAATTTCTTTATAGATAGATGTAAATTCTGAAATAGAATTTACAAGATTCCTCACTTTATAAATTTCAAAGAAAACTTAAAAAATGTGAAGAAATTAAGATATTTCTTTTAAAGAAATGTTTATAAATTTAAAATATAAGAATTGTTAAAAATATTATTAGAATCTTTTTGAAAGTTTTCAAAATGTTAATTCCGGAACACCAAAATATTTTTGTCGTATGTGATATTACAATATTAATTTGTAACGATCGCTACAACTATTCATAAATAAATAAAGCGTAACGATGATATAGATTTTTTTTGCATTCATGATATCAAAGATACAAATTATCGACTAAAATTGATTAATTTTGTTTTAGAATATTATATTATATTTATGTAACTTATGCCAATTGTATTAATTAAAAGCCATTCTAATTATATAAGTTCGAAATAAGCGATTCTGCTTAATTTGTTTAGAAAATTTGCGAGCATTTTCATTGTAATAAATTATCGAACTTACATCGATTTCGATTCTTGGACTCGTAATTTCTTTTCTTGATTCTTACAGAGAGTTAACGATTTTTGTATTCCAGGAAGAATTTTAAACAGATTTCAAAAGATATGGGCATCATGGATGAGTGGCTGCCCAAATTGATATTGAAGGTGATTCAAGGATTTTAGTATGTGATATAATGATTATGGAGGCGATAATTAATCAGTGCTATTGATAGCCATACTAAAGCCATACTCGTCTTGTTCTCTTTTCTTCGCTGAAATCCTATATGAAGATTGGTCAAAACCTCAAATGTCTCGAAGGCGTAAGTATATTAGAGCAAGTAATACGTAATTAGAAAAAAGGTGTATATCCTTGAGGTTTAAATTCGTGGACTCCTGCCAATTCGTATCTTACATTTCCTGGAATTTAATAAATTCTTTAGAAGTTTTTTTGAATATTTTTGCGTTTTCAGTGAAGAATTCTATATTCTCGTACATAAATGCCTGAATAGTTTATCGATCAGAAGCAGCAACACTGAAATCGAGAAATTAATGCGATTTGAAAAAAATGATTCGATGAGTTGCAAGATCGTTATAGCAGCACGTGATACCTCTTTTTAACATGTGCGATAGCCTTTGCTGTTGTTGCGGATTTAATAATGCCTATTCCTCGCCTGCTTTTGCTTTTCTCTAATACCAATGAATGAGACTGGTAAATTATATCTAATCGATTAACAGATTCTTAGTTAAAAGAGATAAATTTTTTTTTCTAAGAATTTCATAAAGATGCAAAAGGCTGCAACTTAGAAGAATTAATTAATAGAATAAATAAGTTTTTACTTTCAATTCTTATTTCTATGTGTGATTCTTTTTCTCAACCTTCAATTATTACAAATCTTCTTTGTTCTTTATACTGCAGATAATGTAACCGACAGCAAAGCAGGTCTAGCTATATCGCAGTCATTGATCCTAATCGTTTGTCTACAATACACCATAAAACAATTTAGCGAGTCAGTATCACTGATGACCTCCGTGGAAAGGATTCTTCAATACACGTATCTTCTTAAGGGGGAACCTCGGACAATCCACCGCCACCTACATGGCATTCCCAAGGATTGATCTTGAAGGATGTCAACATGAAATATGATATGGATAATCCACCAGTTTTAGATATAAAATAAATCAACTGTTCTTACAAACATTATTTGTGTTTTATCACGTAATCGGACTCTTTACAGAATCTGAATGTATCGACCTTAACTGGAAAGTTGGAGGGTTAGACGAACTGGCGCCGGCAAGTCTTCCTTGATCTCGTCGCTTGTTCAGTGAAGATCTAGAAGTCGAAATCAAGATCGATAGTCGAGATACAAGCATGAGTGAACTGCAAAATCTCCATTATATCATAGAAACCTGTGTTTTTTTCCGAGAGTCTATGTTACAATCTGGATCCGTTTAATCAGTATAGTGACTTGAAGCTGTAGAAAGTGTTGCGGCAAGTCGAACTGAATGATGTCACGCTGGACCACGATATTTTCTCTGGCGGTCATAACTTCAGTATCGGTCAGAGGCAACTCATATGCCTAGTCAGAGCCATCTTGACAAACAATCGTTTGCTCGTTCTTGAAACTACAGCCAGTATTGATTCGCAGTGTCTTTATGATTCTTTAGAATTGTATTTAAATATCATTTGATGAAGTCAATAAATTTTGATTGATTACTTATATATTAATAAATTCTCCATAGCAAATAAAATCACAGTAATCACAACAAAGTCATGATGATGTGTAAATATTTGTCACGGATGTGATATAACAATAAAATTATTGTACTGTGCGAATGTCCGTTTACAGATGTGACATTATACAGATGAATTAAAAATTATTTATTGTGTTATGACACATACAGATCAAGATAATAATGGTATAATCTTTGATGATTTAACATCACAAGTTATGATGTGATTATTGAAAGTTTATTTAATATCCAGCAAATGAGAATGGATTGATATGAATTGAAATGAATTCAGATTTTCAGAAATATTGATTTACGAATGTTAAAATGAATGTTTTTCAATCTTGAATACATTTTTATTCATTTATAGGAATTGTATGGAGCATATCTTTATGCCTTTCAAAATCTAAAAATAATATTAGCTTTTTCTGTGCAAAAATATACAATTGTGAATACTGTTCAATTCAAAATTTTGAATAGGCAATGCAGTTTTTCAATTGCATCCAAT
>NW_012130101.1:672343-674047 GCF_000143395.1 Atta cephalotes | reverse complement strand
AGAGAGAGAGAGAGATTTCAAAACTTAACATGTTTATAAGTTTGCATTCCCCAATTTGAATTTTTATTTCTAGCACGGATGCTTTAATTCAAGATATAATAAGGAGCAAATTTTAAGGAATGCATCCTTGTCACGATTGCACATCGTTTGAAAACGATTATAGATAGCAATCGGATCATCGTGATGAAGAATAGTTCTATCATAATAGGTTTTTCCGTTTTAATATTTTAATAATTAAAGAATGAATGGGTTAAGAAGAATATTGATTTTGTAAGACAAAATTAAGAGATATAATTTTTTATATAACTATCTAAAAGTTTGTTCATAATAATTTTGATTAATAGTATCAATTCAATCTCTGAAAGATGTTTAGAATAAAATTTATTCTGAAAAGTGAAGTTTCATTCTTTAAGATTGAATATTGGAATATTCTTAGTCAAGATCAACCCTAATTTTTACTTTTTAGAGAGAAAAATTACTTCAAATTATTTCGGGAGTTCGTAATTGATTTTCTATTTAACAATATACTTTTTCCTGAAAATTCAATGTTACGTAAAGAATCAAGTCTTTTTTGGAAAATTTTGTAATATCCTGGAGAGAAGTTTTCATATATTTGATAATTAGGATTATCATGTCAAGGGACAAGGAATTTGGTTGCTCATATGTTGTTACACGACAAACCAAATGGTTAGTTTTCACAAATGGAAGACGGGCAATTAGATGGCGCAATCATTTAGAATAGGCGAAGAAGGCTTGTGAGAAGAAACGATTATTGTGAATTCAATTTGTCGGCGCAAAATATTGAGTAAAATATTGTGTGAGAGTGATACCATGCTTACAGAACAGATTGCTTTATAGATTTTCTACTTCTAAAAATCTTATACTAAAAATATATATATAGTTATATATAGTTATATATACACAACGACTCATGAAATTGATTAACCCGTACTATTACCCGTAACTATTAAAAATTTTATTTTGAAAATTTGTGAATTAAATTATCTATGGCAAATTAACATTATATTTGTTTGATTATATATTATTAAAAGTCATTTTCGTCTATACCTTATTTGAATCAATTAGTTATATTATGTTATATTTGTTTCTGTCTTATGAGTGTCATTGTACGTACTTTATATTATAATACATATGTATATTTATACATGTTCTCTTATGCCAATTAGACATAATCAAATTTATGAAGAAAAGGAAGAGTGAAACAAGAGAAACATACTACAAAGAGTGAAAAAAGAGAATCATACTAAGAAGACATAAAGCGAAGATAAGACATAATTGCATGTTTAGTATTATTTGCTAACTTCTAATAACTTCAGTTTTTATTACTATCCCATAATTATAACGCAAATATGTCGTATCTATTGTAAAGACAGATTAAATATGTTATTTTTTCGATTATTCTTGTCAGCGTATGACAAAATAAAATATGATAAATACTTACCTCTTATATGATCTTGATTTTTAAGTATTTTATACACGCTGCGACGAGATAAATTGAAGTATACGAAGACAGGAATATATCTGTAGCAAGCGTGCAATGCGGGCTACACAAGATTAATTGTCTGTTCGCATAGTTTGAAATCTTCAAAAATTTTTGCACTTTAAATGAGATATATATATATATATATATATATATGTATATATGGTATATGTGTGTGTGTGTGTGTGTGTGTGTGTGTGTGT
>NW_012130101.1:655872-671366 GCF_000143395.1 Atta cephalotes | reverse complement strand
GTGTGTGTGTGTGTGTGTGTGTGTGTGTGTGTNTACTATATATATATATATATATATATATATATATATATATATATATATATATCTTCTTATTCTTTCATTACATTCGATTTACGCTTTGATTCTTATTTTTACTAGGTCTGAAGACAAATTTCGTTCTGCGCAGATTAAATTCTAAATGCTATTTTAAACCGCGGTAATTTTGAAGTGACTAGTTCTAAAGATCAAAAGATACTTGGACCTTCCACCACCCACACTGATTTTTAATAGTGACCCTTTTTTTTATTTTAAACACCAAATTACAAAATAACTGTAATATAACGCGTTGTTATAATTTTATTGTTATGTGGCAAATTATATCTAAGAGATACGTTTAACTTTGTGCTTATTGGATTTGAATGTTTTCATGTTTACATATTTATTATTTTTCATGCAATGTATTTTAATATCAAATTATAGAACACAAAGAAAGAATTATTATGTACAAAGAATAATATAATAAAATGTAACAACATAAAATGAAATTAAATCCTTTGATATAAAATATAAAATACATAAATTGCTTGTACATGTTTATAACATTTTCGATAAACGTTTTATTTAAAAAGGATATATCTCATATATTTATAAAATACAATAATAAAATATAATAATATAAAATTTTGATTTACGAATGTTACTCCACTGAAGTTTCGGAAATATTCTTCGCAATTAGGGCCGGTTGTTCCATCTTTTAAATTTTACTTGTTGGATAAGTAGCAAAATTACCCAATCACATGCGCGGATTACCAGATTTATCTCACAAATAAAATTTACCAAAAGATAGAACAACTGGCCCTTATTGCGAAGAATATTTCCGAAGCTTCAGTGATCGAATTAGCTAAGACTCTTCCCGGAAAGTTGAGAGATCCCAGAGATTCGAATTCCAGCTGAGGTAATTTCGCAATTTCGCAATAAATTTCTTACTTTTTTTCTTATCTAATTTAGGGGGGATTATTAGCGTTTCAGAATGATTGTGTTAAATGATTGAAAGTCCGAAAATTATCGGCGCGCAATCAGATCTGGAATAAATTGATTTAATAAAAGAATATATGTATAATGTATTATTCGAAACATCTAACTTTGACTGATCATGGCTTTGTTTATTGTATTTGATGTATTCACATCATTATGCTTAAAATCATGCTTAAAATTAAATTCTTAAATGTTTATAGGTATTCATTTTTTCAACATAAATATAAATTATTTATATTGAGGATAAAATTCCAGAATTTCGGAAATATTGGTCCATGGGGAAACTCAGCCAAAAAAAATTCGGATCGACAAGCATGTAATTTTATCCCCCATAATGATTAAATGGTTATTCAACAATAAGAAATATAAGTAATGGCCGTAATAGTCAAAGCTCAATCTTTAATAATTCGATCTGAATTACACATATACTATATATATATATATATATATATAGATACACTTGCATATATGTATACCATATTTATAGTCATTTAAACTGCGCGCCGAATTGTTTTTCCAAATTTATAAATGTCAACATTATGTGCACGAGAGTGTCTAGGGATATTATAATTGGAAAGCACCTATATAGATGAAAGATACAGTAGTCGAACATTTGTCGAACATTTGAACAGATTATGAAGGTTGTTAAATGATCGTCTATTAATTATAATATGTATTAAAAATATATCTGGCTATCATATCGAGTAAAAAGAGAATATTCTTCAAACAGAATTCTGAAATATAATCAAAAAATCTCCAACCACAGTTTAAAAGTAAAGCGTTACTAGTAGGCTATTACAGTTATTCATTTTTAATCTTAAAGAAATAGAAATCTATGTTCTCTGAAGTAATCTAGTAATATCATAACAACATTTTGTATAAAATGCAAGTAAGTTACTTTTAGTTGGCGGATATAATTCTTATCACCTAATTAATTGCTCTGCCTTTCTGTAATATTATATGTTTATATTTTGTGATCAAATACATTTTGTAACACTATTTTAGAATTCTAACCGATATGTTTCTAGCCAATGTTAAGTCTAAGTTAAATACTTATAGCACTTTCTATCAAATAAAGCATATTACAGAAGCATTATTTAACATTTGTTTTATCTCTTTCAAATGTCAGTTTTTTTATTTATTAGCAATAGCACTAAATATTTCATTGATGCCCTTAACTAAAACGTGAGACATAAACTATTTATTTATCTTTAAAAATTCATTCAAAGTATAATAAGAATTGACTTATAACTTTTACAGGAGATAGTAAATAGCATTAGATTTCACGAAAAAAGTTAATATCATGCTCAATTGAAAATAAACTCAAAAAGATTAAAGCATTTAGTGAAACTGACCCTAATTAATGGGGGTCTGATTGTGGATAATTGTCTTTACTTCATTTATTTATTAATCAAAATTAAAGCTTATAAAATGAAATGAAATAAAATCATCCATAATGTAATCTTTATAATCATTATTATTAAATATTTTATATTTTTCTGGAAAATATGAATTTTTTTCGCAAGAGCTATCCACAACTAGTGGCCTTAATCTACGTATGCATAAATAAAAAATTCCGCGAAAAGAAAGGCAATCTAATCTAGATTATCTATGTCCTCTTTCTATTATTTAATACTTGCTGGTTAAACGGCATATAAATACTCTCCCAATGTACATATCTTACAATATAGTACTCATAAAGTTCCTAGAGATATTGCATAAACTATATTTCTGAAATTCTAAAAAAGTATTAAAACGTGTCTGTGTCTCGTGCAGTAAGAACTAATTCAATTAAAATACTAACCAACGACTCGAAAACTATGACAGAGACGCTAGAAAGAGTACTGGCACCATTAATGATTATTGGATCATTTTTCAATTTGTACATGATTGAATATCCTCGTGGACAATGCAGGCCGTATCTCTCTTACTTGTATGCTTTGGCCATATGGAGCTTTCTTACGTATTATTGTTTCTATGAAATATATTACTTGTCTTATTTGCTATCTGGAATTATATTCACGGACTATTTCGTACCGTTGCTCACCATTATGTTAATTCTCACCAGTTTCTGTCGTTTTAAGGTAAAAAATTTGTTAATGTATCGGTCCCTATATAATAATACTTAATCTTTTAATACTACTTATCTCTTGTTTAATAGTATTTTTAATTGAAAGCATTAAAGGAGTCTTAAATTCACAATTATAGACAAATACAAAATTATAAAAAGTTTTTTTAAAAGATCTTTCAATACCGTCAATTATGACTTACTTTTAGTCAAACTCAAGCTAAGTCTATCCCATTCGGCCCTCTCACTAATCTGCTCGTTCCTTACAAATCATACACAGCAAATCCTCATGTATAATCCTTTTCCTTTTTTCTCCTCTCTGCGTTCTGCGTTCACTTACAGCATCCACGTCGTAAACTTCACAAATTTTTCTGCATGTTTGTGCTGCGTTTTTGCCTTTTTTGTAGTAAAAAAGCATCATATAGCGTATTTCTTCAAAAATTTCACTCATTTTCAAATCAATATAACTTTTGACACGATTGATGAATTACCAAACTTTGTTTACAAAAAAATGTAACTTAAAATATCATCTTACAGACGCGCATTCGTTTGACACAATCGGATTAGTGTTGCCCGATATATGACTATCAAGTGACCATCTAGTGACAAAAAACCGCGAATACTTTTTAAATGACCCAATATAAGCAGTTTTTATAATAATGTTTGAAATTTTGCAATAATTAATTTTTTCGTAAGAAGATAAGCAAAAATGAACATTCGATAAAATGAATTCCAAAACTGACAGTAGACAGTAATACAATATATATGCCATATTCCTATTTTTTTCTTTTACAGAAATTATCTGTATAAAGTACTTATAAATAAATGTATATAAGATTTTCCAGAATTTTCATTTCAATATAAAACATTTTTGTTAAATTATATGTATTTACTGCTGTTCTGCAAGATGAAAATGTATAATGCGATGATTTCTCATATACTTTGCGATATACGTATCATTGCTCCGATTGAGTTACTTGACATTATAAAGCAACCTTACGAAAATTAAGTTAATTCATGATTTGTTTACAGACAGATGTGCCGATTTATATTGAACCCCGATTTTATATTGTATTATGAAAAAATTAAAAGAAAAAAAATAATATAAATAAAATTGATTTAAGAAATTAGAAGCATTTAAAATGATATAATTGATATATTAATAATATAGTCACTATTATTTAAATTACGCAATTTACAATTGTAAGAATTTTATTTTTGCATTCATTGAATTCGTTTTTAGCCGATTTTGTATAGAAGCAAATAAAAAAAATACGAATTATGCGTTTACAATTTTTTAATTAACTGAACGTTAATACAGTACAGATCATGTTTTTGTTAATAATATTAAATAAAGTCCAATAGTTAGTTTTTTAGAAATAAGAGAGTATCGCTTTAGAAGACTATGACAGTATCGGCGACTTTCCTTTATATTTATATTACTCGCTTTATCTTTTATCATGTATTACAAAAAAATATGAAAAATTAAGTTCATTAGCTTGATATATTATTAATTTCTTTTCTGTTTTATGAGAAATCTATCCATATATATGTATAGATATAGGGTGGTTCCTGTGTTATCTTATGCGTATTTAATATATCTGAATTTCTCTAGTAAATTAAAAAATAGAAAGCAAAGAATAATTAACCGAAATCAAATTTTATTTGCAGTATATTGTATAAATCTTTTACTTTACGAAGATAAATACTATGATAGTGTATACATGTGAGTACATAAAATTGGTTGTATACATATATATGAAAATATTTTGAAAATAAAAATAAAAAATAATAGTAAAATTAACATCACATTTTTACATTAATAGATTATATTATCATTACAAGAATAATTGTATTTACCTTTACGTTACAAAGAGCATTATATTGTGCACACATCTTCAATATATCAAATATTTTATCAAATTTATCAGCTTCAACTTAGCCGTGTCATTAGAAGTTACGTAAGTAAAAAGCATCCATTGAGTACATTTGTACTTAATATAAAGTAGTATAAATTACTGATACAGTTACATTTACAATCATTTGTGTCTTGTCTTGTAATAATAGAGTAAAAGCATTAAATGCGGATCAGGCACTAGTTCCGGATCACACATTATATTTAAACAATTATTCGTATTTTCTACATATCAAATAATGCATAACACAAGATTCTTTAGCATTTGCTTTATCTTTTTCAAGTGTCAATTATTTTTTTATTTATTAACAATAGCACTGCACATTTTATTAATGTCGTTAACTAATAAAATGTAAGACATTAAACTAGGATATATACTTAAAAAATTTATTTAAAGTGTAATATCATAAAAATTGCTTTATGGCTATTACGGGAGTAAATAGCATTAAATTTCATGAAAAAGTCAATATCACGCTCAATTGAAATTAAATCTAAAAAAGTAAAGCATTTGGTGAACTGACTATTAATATAATTATTAATATAGTTATTATATAATTATTAATATTAATAATTATTAATATAATTGTAGATAATTGTTATTACTTAATTTAATCAAAATTAAAACATATAATATGGTACCGAAATAAAATAACATCGTCCATAATGTAATCTTTATGATCAATTACAATCATTAAATATTTTATTAATTTGATATTCTTCTGAATAAAAATATGAATTTTTCTTTCAAGAGTGATTCATTTCTAGTGGCCTCAATCTACATAACTATAAATAAAAATTCCGCGAAAGGAAAGGCAATTTAATCTAGATTACCTACGTCCATTCTGTTGTTCAGTACTTGCTGATTAAGTGGCATATAAATACGTTATTCTCCAGTGTATATAATATATCTTACAGTGTGTTACCTACAAAGATCCTAGAAGAACTGCAAAAACTATTTCTGAAAATCTTATAAAAAATATTAAAACGTGTTTGTGTCTTATGCAGCAAGAACTAATTCAGTTAAAATACTAGCTGACGATACAGAAATTATGACAGAAACGCTAGAAAGAGCACTAGAACCATTATTGATAATTGGATCGTTTTGCAATTTGGATATGTTCGAATATCCTCGTGGAGGATATAATGCAGGCCATATCTCTCTTACTTGTATGCTTTGGCTGTATGGAGCTTTCTTACGTATTATTATTTCTATGAAATATATTACTTGTTTTATTTGCTATCTGGAATTATATTCATGGAATATTTCTTACCGTTGCTCACCATTATGTTAATTCTCACCAGTTTCTGTCGTTTTAAGGGAAAAAATTTGTTAATGTATCGGTCCCTATATAATAATACTTAATCTTTTAATACTACTTATCTCTTGTTTAATAGTATTTTTAATTGAAAGCATTAAAGGAGTCTTAAATTCACAATTATAGACAAATACAAAATTATAAAAAGTTTTTTTAAAAGATCTTTCAATACCGTCAATTATGACTTACTTTTAGACTCAAGCTATGTCATAAGTCTATCCCATTCGGCCCTCTCACTAATCTGCTCGTTCCTTACAAATCATACACAGCAAGTCCTCATGTATAATCCTTTTCCTTTTTTCTCCTCTCCTGATGCTGTTCTCTTTGGGGTACCTCAAGGTATCATTCTTGGACCCCTACTTTTTAATATTTTTCTCTAATTTATCTAATTTCTCTGTCTTCCGAGCTCTTCATGTACGCAGACGACGTAATTCTTCTCAAATCCTTTCACTTATTCGATGTTTTAGCAATCTATTTTGTTTTAAATAAAGATTTAAAATCTCTTGCCAAAGTTGTCTACTAATAATTCGCTGCATCTAAATCTCTCTAAATCATCCTTGCTAATTGTCGATTCCTCAAAATTATTATCTCTATTAAGTATTTAATCCTTCCCTTAAGGGCTTTAAACAGTGTAAAATTTTGAAAAAATCGATCTTTTAATATGTTGAAAGAAACACAATCAGTCTGAGATGCTAAAATATTTTTCGCAATAAAAGTTTCTTACTTAAAATAAAGAAAGGGATTATATATACTCGCAATTGTAAAACGGCTCACCATTATTAGTATCTCTCTCTCTAGATTGATTGCGTTTTAACGTCCAAACATTTTGGTGCACAGTCACATTTGAGATTAATTAAATTCATGAATTTAGAATATTATATTATTTGTCATTTCAACTTTGGTCGATCCTTAGGCGTTCTCTACTATATTATATTGTTACATTAATTCGGTCGGTTTCTATTTATTAAATTTTTTAATTTATTAAATTTTTAAATTTGTAGTAAACATATATATAGTAATCTGAAAGTAAAACTTCAAACATGTTTTTTTCAAAATCATTTTTTTCAACCTGATTGTTAGCAAATAAAAAAATTGACTTGGTGTAAATTGCATTTTATTCAGAAAACTTATCTCTACTTTATGCATAAGAGAAACTGAGATAACTGGTATGTGTGTAGGTGATTGCGCGAGTGCGTGTGTCGGTGTGTGTGCGTGCGCTGCGTGTGTATATGATTTTAACTATTGCTTCATCACTTATTGCATCACTATCTTACAAGGAAGGTTAAGCAACTGAAAAATTCAGAAAATTATGAGACATTGTGTGCAAATAGAGTATTTTGTCCGTAACACAAAACTATTTTTTGTTTGTGCGGAATTACTGTTGATATAATATCTTTTCTTTCTGCCATAGCGACATAACGTATGCCCAGGAACTTACAAGGAAAAGATTAGGCTATTCAAAAATTCAAAAAATTCTGTGGAAATATAGTAGTTTGTGGAAAACATTTTGTGGAAATAGAGTAGTTTGTCCGTAACATAAAAATAGTTTTTGTTCGTGCGAAATTGCCGTTGATATTTTTTCTTTTTCAAGTATATTGCAATTGGCTGTTCTGTCACAAACCAAAGTTAAATGAACGATATTTTATAAAAATAATAATTTATTTATTCATATTTTGTTTTTAATTGTCTGAAGTATTTTGTTCGTTCCTTTATGTATATCATAAAAATATTTGACTGATTTAGATTTGACGCATTGTTATTATTGCTGTTGCTGCTGCTGCTGCTGCTGCTGCTGTTGTTGTTATTGTTGTTGTTGTTGTTGTTGTTGTTACATAAAAGCTCATATTTTAATAATTGATGTTGCACTGATACTGTGTTGATGAATTGTATTTGCTATTTATGCTATCTCGTGCAGACAATACGGTATGAGACGAATACCTACAAATACCTAGGATACCGCGTATACATAGGCGTATATGTTTTCATTTATATCTAAAAAATGATTCTTTGGAACATAACTATAATATACATCATTTCAGTGTCAAATGCTCTTTGATTTATATAAAAATTAAAAGGGGTGCGGATGCGTATAAAATAAATAAATAATTAAAAACAAATTTTTTTATTGTAATCCTAAAGTACTCTTGAAATCATTCAAATTTCCGGAAATTTTTTCGTATCACTTATAGTTTCGACGATATTCGAAACTTCAAAAGGAACCAAAATTTTTTTTTAAAAAGGTATTTTACCTCCTAAAACTGTTTTGTTCCTCACGAATAAAAAATAGTTTTGTGTTATGAACTACTTTACCTATACACAAAGTTTCAGAATTTTTTGAATTTTTGAGTTGCCTAGTGTTCCTTGTTCCAATTTTGTCCCTTTAGTTCCAATTTACTGATAGGCTTTGTAATAGTAATTTTATTGACGCCTAACATTTGCAACCTAATTTAGTCTATTGTATCATATTTTATGTTCATGTGTATTTCTCTGTTAATACGTAATCTTTTTCAGAGAGCAATAAACTAAATTAAATTAAAAAAAATTTTTTTGGACAGATCAACTTTAATGCTTATATTATTATAACTCTCTATCTGTCACATTTTCTGTACACATTGCAATAACAATTTTTACTCAAATATAAAATTATAATAATTTTTTTCTGTATTACATAAGTGATCAACATGATTTTTTTTAAAGGAATTGAAAATGTGCTTACACGAATTTGCTATAATAGACGACACGTTAGAAGCTCTCGGAGCGCCAAAGGAATACCAAAGGCTACGAAATTGGATAATTCGAATAATAATTGGATTGATTGTATATGTTTTTTGTCAGTTAGCATATCTTAATATTGTTTCTTTTATTTTTTTAATAATGACAATTTAACTTCTTTTTTTATTACAACGCAAATTGCGTTTCTGAAAGATTACCCATCAAACATCATTATCTTAAGTGCTCTGATTTCTGCAGCTATCCTTGGGTTAGTATTATACATTTATTTGTATACATTTACTTTGTAAATTATTTTTATTGACATTATGCGTGAAAATGTTTATAATGTGAAATATATAAAGACGTTTTGGTAACATATGAAAAATAGAAGCTATATTCATCAATGACCTTGATAATATATGTATGTCTTCTGTATTGTCTGTACAAAACATGTTTATACAATATTTATATTGAGTTTTAAAAAATATACTAAATAGCAATTACTTAAAATAAATAATTAATCACTGCTTTTCATTATTACATATTTATAAGAGATAAGCATCTTTAGAAAACGCTATGAAGGAAAACAATGTTGAGTAATATAATTGAATAAACATACGATCAAAATTTCCTTCTCCAATGAATTTGATCTTATTATATAACGTCAAAAAAAAGTAATAGAAAAAATATAAAAGTTTTATCATCATACTCACAGTATGCAAATATTTGGAAGGCCCGTAAGCGCAATAAAATATAAAATTTGTTTCTGCTGTGAAATTTTTACGCTCTTCACAATTGTCCCTGCGATTCGCCTTTGATGCATTAACGTCTATGAAGGGATGAGCATGAGCATGTAGCTTCACAGTTTCAAATTGGAATATGACGAAGTGACGTGATGTGATATTTGAAATTCACTGCTATAGATTTTCAGTAATTTTTGCGCGTTTTGGTTAAGAAAATATTAGGTATACAGTTTTTGTAAAAAGTAATTGGAACTGGAAATTTATACTTTTCGTATAAAAATGAATGTTAATGTAAACGTACCAGTGAACGGGTACTGTAAGTTCGGATATTAACAAAGTTAATTTATTTATATTATTATTTAGAGATGCTCCGCATAATATGTTAAGGGATACAAAGTATTGAATATCCATTGTCAAATTCTTTTTGTATATTTAATTATCCGACTGGATAACGGATATTCCAGATATCTAGAATATCTGGAAAGAAATTTCCAAAGAAAAAAGAAAAATGACATGATCCTTAATCAAAGATGATTTTAACAAAAAATCCTTTAAGTGAGTTCTTTATGTTTTAGAATCGATTTTAAATTCTTTGAGAATTTTTTTAATAAATAAAAATT
Organism: Atta cephalotes; assembly: GCF_000143395.1. Lineage (NCBI taxonomy): Eukaryota > Metazoa > Arthropoda > Insecta > Hymenoptera > Formicidae > Atta > Atta cephalotes. The sequence continues at coordinate 660,978 of NW_012130101.1, read as the reverse complement.
TTGTATAATCAAAAACTAATACAAGTCTAGAAAGTGCGTACAATATACGTATTAAAAAAATATATTTTTTGTAGTGTTACTTTTTAACACAATAGTAATAAGATGGCGTTGAAATTAGGCTTGCATCACAAATACGGTGATTAAGGTACAGATCATATTGTTAGTCTGATAACAAATAAAGCTATTTCTGAATGAATGAACTTATAATTCTCGCCCAAGCTAGAATAATTAATATCATATTTTCAAAATGGCAACAGTTTGAAAAAATAATTCTAATTTTACATTTTCCTTTTATTTGATCTTCAAAAAAATAGAATTAACGTAGACTATTAATTCTAATATGGACGATAATGACTTGTTCTCTGAGTATAATCGTAAAAAAAGTAGAAGTCAGTCGGATTTTCACTTTTTTTTGGAATCGTGATTGTTGGAAGTGCGCTCTCAATACTGTAGAGGATAATACGCGTGCTACCGGCTGAACAGCGAGTTGGAAGAAGATGCCGGAATGGCCGTGTGTGAACGAAAAGAAACAAGATCGGACGAGGCTTCCGCTTACTGTTCCCGCCTTTATAACTCTAATTTTTATTACCGTTGTTATTATGAATCCGAAGTGTTCTTTTTGTGTTTTATAATAAAGAAGCATGTTTGTGTATAATACAAAAAAGTGTCTTATATTATTGAGAATCTTACGCTCTCGAATTCGCGGCTGCAACATTCTGACGACTGTGACAGAATTGTGATTTCGTTGTAGCAAGCAGAGATTGTAAAAAAGTAATTCATAGACATGGATTAAGTAAAGTTAACGCTAAAAATAACACGATCTGTCTTTACAAGAGTATACATTTCCTTTCGGGCTAAGCAGTCGAAGAAATCGCCGGATATCAATCGTTGCAAGTCAGTTTCGCGTTGCTACAAGACAAAACAAGTGAGTTTAATGAGCTAAATCAGAAGCTGCAAATCTTGATGATTGAAGCTGGAGAAGCCATCGGAAGAGAGGCACACAGATGAATATGTTACGAAATACTATCAGGCAAAGGTCGGGCTAACCTGTCTATCAGAGAGGAAGAATGAATTCGAAGCGCTGATAACATTTATGTTACATAAGATATCTAAAAGATGTTATCTGAGCGGTCTCGTTGCAACGGACTATTATGACAACACAGGAAGGTATGCTCATTAAAATTGCCGAAAATCGAATTAAGAAATTTGGCAGTGATATCAAAGATTGACTTCCGTTTTGGAGTATGGTACTGGTACACTTTTAAGAAAATTCATGAAGACGCGGCGTTGTTGAGGGAAGATAAATTCCAATATCTAGTGCAGTCTATGGTAAAAAACTTGTGCGTATAAATATATTATATAATATAATGAATAGTTTTCCACTAACGATCAGTAATTATGAGAAAGCCATACACAATCTTGAATCTCGATTCGGCAAAAAAGATTTATTTATTGTATTAAGTATTATGTGCGCGAACTTTTAAAATCTTAAGTAAAAATAATGTGTCTTTCACAATTATTTATGATAAATTAGAAGTGCATATACGAGCACTTTAGGTGTGACGACAGAATTGTGCGCAGCAACAATTGTTGCTTTCTTTGGTAAGTTGCTTCCTTACTTCTTGAAGAGACCTTACGTATATTGCAACGAACAAGGGCCCAGTTAACTCCTCATTCTGACGCATCTGTTGTAAATGCTGTAAAAATCGTCTCACGAGTTTAATAATTTTTCTAGGTCGACAGGTCGAAAGTGAGGAACATATTCAAATGGCAAAGACATTGCTTTGAGAGCAATGATTTCCGAAAAAGGATAAAAATAAAAGGAAATCGAAAGGTGAACGAGATTCAGAGACAGCGACAGCGTCTGGCATCACTATCAGTGAAAGAAGCAAAGCTGCAGCGATGTTCTGTGAAGCCACGACAGTTTAAATTGTGAAACAACCATAAGTATGGATTTGAAGAAGAGATTTCAAGCTGTAAAAGGCAAGCAGGGCTGTTTTAACTGTCTGAAAGTAGGACACAGCTATAAAAGAGTACTTGCCATAACAAAAGCAAAATGCGCTTGGTGCAACAAAGGATTGTTGAACATTGTTGATATATAGAAACCTATCAAACAAGGATGCAACCACAGATGAAAAGAAGCCTAATGAACCAATTTTTCACGAGGGAAACAGTTGTCTCGCGAATATATCTCTTCGAGTGCAAAAATGTTCCTGTCTACACTAAAAGTCGACAACTAAAATTGGAGGAAGTGAATTCAAAAGACTTGGTGAACATTCATCATAGATACTGGCTCACATAGATCTTATGTTTTGGAAAGATAGCCAGAGAGCTTGGATACGAGACTGAGGGCGAACAGACGATAGTGCATTTATTGTTTGGAGGAACTAAAACTAAGCTTCGAAGATATAAAATTTGTCGGATCTACATCAGCAATTAGAACATATAAATGTGACTTCGTAGCTTTACAACAAGATATTATCTATCAAGGTTCCCTGTAAGATCGATGATCCATATATGATGGATAAACTTGAGAAAAAGGATATACATTTGAATTTATGATACAATTTATGATACTGATGAACATCAAGAGTCCATTCAAGAATATTACAAAAGAATATTACATCAAGTTGAAATAAAGATCTTATTTCAAGAGACAACGAAAATCCACAACGAAGGTTGATACGAAATTCTTCTGTCATGAATTATTCACCTTTACAAGATAATCAAGACATAGCCGAAAAAAGACTAAAATCGTTACAAAGAGATTGCGACAAGAAGATTTACTTGACGACTACCAGACCGTCTCGAGTTGGTACTTGAAGAAGTGATTATTGAAAGAGTACCTGTACTTGAGGAGAACTACTATCTTCCACACAAGTTTGTAGTCAAGAAAGAAGAAACTAAAGATAAATCCTTTTCGATGCATCAACAAGGAATCGCCTTCGCTTAACCAATTAGAGACTTAATCTCATAGAGTTCATTCCAGCATTGCTACATCGATTTCGAGAAAGGAAGAAAGGGGTGCAAAATCTTTCTTACAAATTAGCGTCTCCCCGTCGGATAGAGATATTTTGAGATTCCTGTGGAACGTTGACGTAAAAAAACGGAGATTTAACGACATCGTTGAGTTGTCTTTGGGTTGACAAGCAGTCCATTCCAGAAAACAATGATTCACGAAGTATAAATATTTTCAAGGAGAATGGACTAATACACACAAAAACATCTCTATCATCTCCATCAAGATATCTTTTCTTTCATGTCCCATAGTGTTGGACTCAATTCATTTGTTGACATTGAAAATTATCTTTCACATTCATCTTAATCATGCTGGTATTGTGATGAATAACTTGCGTGAGAAGTTTTGAGTCTTGCAATGTCGTCGAATGGTACGCTCAGTCATAAGAAAATGCATCGTTTGTCGTCGGTTTGCATTGAAAACGATGAAATCATCGCTTAAATTATTACCTGAAAACAGAGTGAGAAATGCAGCAGCATTTGAAATGATAGATATTGATTACGCTGGATCACTTTTCTTGAACGATAAAAAGCTTATCTGTTTATTTAATTGTGCAGGCCACTTAAAGTTGGTTACAACAGAAGAATTCCTGAAGGTCTTCAGAAGATTCATTGCACATCGAGGAAGATCTACTATAGTATATAACGATAATGGGAAAAATTTTGTAGGACCTGAGAACCTACTGCAAAAGATTAATTGGCGGAAAATTTCTCAGTATTATGCCCTCAATGAGATAACATGGCATTTTAATCTATCTTCAGCTGCCTGGTGGAGAGGATGATGGGAGCGACTTATCCGACTCCTTAAAGATCTACTGAAGAGGACATTAAAAAGAATTTCGTTGAGCTGAACGAAGAAATGAACACTGTTCTATACGACTGCGAAGCTATTATGAATTCACCTTTTACTTATTTAATAGAGAAAAATACTGAGATCACGTTCTCTCCAACGATGTTCAGTCACGATCATCAGTGACATTCGAAAAAATGGCGTTCCAGATTTGGATCAAGTTTACCCATTTTGCAAAAAGGATATGCTATCAGCAAAGATTGAAAAAAGAGTTTAGAAAACGTTTCTGTATACTTGGGTCAATTATCTAGACGAACTAAACCTAGAAATAGTTCCACGCCTGTAGTTGTTGGAGACGTCGTGCTTATCGAAAACAATTTACAAAAACGATTGGACTGGCCGCTCATCATTGAAGAAGTTTATTCCCGGAAAAGATGGTTACGTGCGGGTGGTAAAACTGAAAAAGTAAAGACGATTTGATTCGATCCATCTAAAGACTAATTCCCTTGGAAGTAGGACACTCCAGTCTTGAAGCAATTTTTTCGAGTCTACTACTTCGACGTCAGAGACTACTGGACTAAGGGACATGCAGCTACTGTCCTTGAGGAGTCAGCTAGCTCGTAGCTACGTTAAAAGAGCAAACCATTGGAAGAAATGAGAAAACCTGAAGTGGTACTATCAAGAAACCAGTCCAGTTCAGGTGACTAAAATGTTTGTCATTTCATTTTTGTTTTTATTTTTTCTAAGCTAGATTGATTCGCTCCTATCAAGAAGTCACAATTCAAGTAGGAGAGATGTTGAGCTCTCAATATACAGAGAGTACGACGCGTGTTGCCGGCCGAATAGTGAGTTAGAAGAAGGTGTCGGAACGTGTATGAACGAAAAGAAACAAAATAGGACGGGGCTTTTGCTTACCGTTCCCACCTCTACAACTTTAACTTTTTTTATTGTCGTTATTACTATGAACAATTCGAGTTGTATGTTTCTTTTGTGTTTTATAATAAAATAGCGTGTTCGTGTTTAATACAAAGAAGTGTCCTATATTATATTGAGAATCTTACGATCTCAAAATCACGCAATAGTGATGACCATATTCGAAAACGGTTTTGGGAAAAAAAACGAATAAAGTTTCGAAATATTTTATTATAAGTATCACTCCGTTTTCCGTTAGATACAAAAGACATTCAAAAGGGAACGAAACTCTGCTATATGGGATAAAAACATTCTAGAATGGTTTTGAACATAAATAATAGCGAGCGCCAATTGTTTAAAAATGAATTATAGTTCAAAAAACGACT
>NW_012130101.1:648246-655852 GCF_000143395.1 Atta cephalotes | reverse complement strand
ATATATATATATATATATATATATATATATATATATATATATTTTATATNTAAAAAATTTTATATNTAAAAATNTTANATTGAACATAACAATAAATATAAAATTCTTTAGTCCTACTTCTAATTATTTATTAACGCAGTTAATGTTAATATGCTTATAATATATATATGTATATATTATAATTTTCATAAAAGCTATGACTAATTCTTTTTCAATTCAGATGCATAAGCTCCAGATTTCATCGAATCAATAAACGTTTACGAATATTATATTCTGATCTGTTCGAAAGTAGTATTACAGATTACAGAAGACAAAACAGATCCATCTTTGTGCAGTGCACAACAGAAGTTAAAGATCACAGTCAATATATATGGATTATAATGTAATAATTATTTAATTACTGTATACACACATGCATGCGTATATATAAAGAATGTCTCAATCTAACTTTCACATCAACATATTTCAAAAAATATAAAAAAAATGTTTTCTATAAAAGTGCAACTGTTTCGAGAGAAGCCTAACGTGATAACGTTATTCTTTTTTAGATAGAGACACAATGAAAAAGACGTTATGGTATTTGCACTTTTTAAAATAGTATTATATGACATTTTACGTAGTACGATTTCTCTACAACCATTCTGCATGTAAAAATATTAAGTGAGAAACATAAAAGACCAATAATTTACGAGATATTATAGATACATTTCTCTGGCACATATAATTGACATGACACATTAAATATTTCATAAACCATTAATTTTTTTGCTAATCGTAATATCCTAATTTTTATGAATAGAATAATGACATAAGTTAGGTGTAAAGAAAACATATACTTGTTTGTTTAACAAAATTATTCATTATCTATGTATTTTTTATAAAATAGAGGAGGGCTCATAAGGGCCGATTTCGGCCACCAAATTTGTTCAAACTCACGAAAATCTATATTTTAAGATTAATTAGATTCAATTCAAATTATTGCAGCTTAAACGGAGCGATGGAATTGCCATACTAATTCGGAAATAGATATTTTAAATTTTAAATATATTTTTATGTTTTATTCCTCATCTTCCGATTCATCTGTTTCGAATCAAAAAGCTGCATCCATTTCATATTCTGGATAAGTATCACTGTGGTATTCAAATGTATATATCTATAGTATTCTAGATACCACAGAACACATGCAATGTGCGTACAGCATCCTACAGTTTGTGTTCCTGTTTTGCATTGACAATGATAACCTTTGATAAGATCAAAGCCATCTTTCCCATACCGAATCCAAATTTGATATTGCTTGGATGAAATATATCGAAATTGCAACTTCAACTTTAAAATGTCTGCTTCCTGTGCATGTAAAGCACGTAACACTATCTTGCGCCATGTTTTCGTGCATAAGACCACTTACTTTATCTGGTTCCAATCGTTAATTCCAATTGTTACTCTGTAAAGATCTTGGAGTGTTAAACGCGGAATATCTGCAATGGATTGTCTGTATTTTCTTCTAAATGGTCTTTGTGAACCACCTTTCATCTTCTAAAATTTTTTGGAGATCATTGGATTTTTTTAGACAAAACGAGCATTCTTTGAGCAATTATTTCATCATTCGATGATGTTACTTGAACTCGAGGTCAGTAAGTATTACACAGCGGATACAATTCATACGTTTCCGATATATGATATTTGATTTTAGAAAAAATATTGTATTTTCGATGTTTTAATTAAACCGTTTACGGATTCGAGAGTCCAACAAATTTTGATCACAAGTCTGAATTCATTCGCACTTATAGCATTATATTGTTTTTCTGCTTAAAAAAAATGAAGTATTTTCGATATTCTTCCAAAGTTGTTATTGAATCACAGCATCCTCGATCTACGATCATAACGTCTTCTAAACGGCCATAACCATTCTAAAATTAGAGTAACTTCTCTCTGTCATCAGATTCAATATATTAGCATCATTATTTTTCTCGTCATCAAAGTAGGGACTAAAGACATCCAAAATAGTTTAATAGTATTAACTACATAAGCTTGACCAGAGGTCTGCATTTGTGCATAGAAAAAGAACGCCTTTGAAAAGAATAATTATTTTTTTATATGTACATGTATGTTCGATCTGCTATAAGTATTGCCAATCTTTACCTTTCGTAAATAGAGCTTTAGCCATATCCTTAATGTGTAATCATATGAAATCTTCTTTCATGATATGTTTCAAACCAAGATGATTGGGGACAAAATCTTCCATGCTTTTCTAGCAGTTATTTTACCTATTATTTTATCATTATACGTCTCTGTCCCGAAAAGTGTTGACAAGATTGAATAAGATATTCCTGTTCTCAATTTAATAAGGAATAGAGCGAAACAAGGTTTACACTTTTTGTAGATGTATTACGGATTTTACACTAAGGTATGCGGTAAAGATTATTGAAATCTCTCGCGGATATTCCGATAAGTCGACGATAATCACTTAAGATTCCATTAATGTCAAAATCCAATGATCGTTTTTTTGCTAATACTCGGAGATAATTCAATAAGTTAGATATCTCGGTTTCACTTGACATAGTTGTATTCGATATTTGTTTTATTTAATTAGCATTATCATCATTGAAAACACTACTGTTCAAATTCCTTTTGCAACATCGAGCAGGTTTGAATTATTAATTCGTTATTGATAAAGGCCTGAAGCTTAGTTCCTAGGGAGATATAACAAGCGATTGTACTTTGCATATAATATAATATTTGGGTGATCTAACGCTTCTGCCAAAAGGAAGTGTTTTGAAAAGATAGATGATAAAGTCTATAAATATCTAGAGAACAGATAACTCTGAAAAGAACTGTTTGAACAGCGGACATTAGAAATAGAGCTCGGACATTTGTGCACAGTTACGGGGACGCACGCAAATGAATCGAGTACTCGAGTGTTCGATGAAGTGTGATGGCAATTGGCTAGCGTACGACCTACTTAATGGAAACAAAGCATAACGTTCGTCTCGTGATTGTGCTTCAATGTCCGCGAGCCATAATAAAAATAAATACGCTGCTCGAAAAATTCACAAAAGAGAAAAGTTTCGATAATTCGAGATTTGAAAACTGTAATCTCAAAATGACATTATGCTACGATAAATATCCATAAATAAATAAGCTTCTGGACAATTATATGATTTTTTTTAAAGAAATATATTGCAAAATATGTACACAAATAGTGTTTTCGTAGTTTCAAGCGTGCACGCACTTATGCACGCTCATTTGCTAATAATTTATACACAAAGATAAATATTGATCTTTTCTGGGAGATTTATTGGCTTGTATAATTTAACTTAAAACCGTCGGCATCAAAGACATAAAGAATTGAGAAAACTCTGCCAGAATAATTCAAATTATTTCCAATACGATAATCAAAATATTGATATCCGAACAAATGTGGTAACTCCATTGCTCCGTTTAAGTTGGAATCACTCGAATTGAATGTAATTGACCCTAAAGTATAAATTTTCGTGAGTTTAGATAAAGGTGGCCTTCTTCCTTTGAGATAGCGACTTTTTGCCAATTTCAGTAATCGTAACAGATATTGTCAAAGTCATGATTCTAAGTGACCTTCTACAGGCTTTTTAGTCGCTTGTCCTTCCTTAAGAAGCTTTTACTAATTATATAATTGATAATATAAACGTGTGTTTAACTTTTTGTTTCTTTTCTAAATAGAGTAAAGCAGATGAATTCTCTGCTTTAAGAGGATCCTAAAGTTTCTTGTTTTATTACGTAAGCATAATAATACGTGTCTGGAAAGTGGAGTTTAACGATCGACGAGTGTCGAAAACGATCAAAAATTTCAAAATTGATATATTTTTTACCATTTCTTATAGTGAAATATGGCGTCTCAAATGTCAAATCGTGACAACATTTGATATGAAAACTTCGCAACCTGTACGTAAGAAATAATGGTTTCTAGATACGTAATTTACAAACCAACATCATCGACTTTTTAGAATTAGACTTAAACACTTTATCGCGAAGAATTTCTTACACGAAAATTGACACGTACGTGAGTCTGCGTGGCAATATAAAAATTTCTTATACGAAAATTGACACGTACGTGGGTCATAGGTTGCGTGAAATATTGCTGTGGCAATATAAAAAGACATGTGGCACGCGACGTGATCACTAGTGATTTTGTCGGAGTTCGAGCTTTACTTTAGGATTCTTTTAAAACACAAATTCTCTCCTTTAAAACACCTATTCTTTGCTTTACAATACAAATTTTCTATCTTAAAGACATAAATATTCTGCTTTCAAAACCAAAATAATATAAGAAAAAAATAGCTAAGAAAATGATAAAATAAAAAAGAATAAAATAATTTCAACAAATTATTCAACGAATTTTGCAGAGTATCAATAACCACGATTACGCGTTCATAATTTAGAATGTTTTGCATTTAAACATGGTGAGGATGGGTCCTTTAAGAAGGAAGTGAATCCTAAAATCATTTGTATTACCAAAATACATATAATTTTTATATAACAATTACTTTTTTCTCTGTTATTCATTCGAAATTCTTTTCCCGAATTAAAAAATACACATTATCACGTGTCTGCGAAGTAAAGTCTTAATGCTGGAAACGATACAAAGTTTCGCAATTGATATTTTTTTTTATTAATTCTTAATCCACACACAATATTATGCTCCACAGCTGTTACATCGTAACAACATTTGCTTCATATAAAAGCTTCATATACAATCTGTATTTATGAAAGAATAATCCACAGACTAGTAGTTTGCACGAAGAAATAACGTGGATTTCATAAAATTGAACTTAGATGTCTAATTAGAATGTTATTGTTATATGAAAATTTACGTGTACCTATATGTGCGATATTGATGTAGTAATATGTAATGATGTATCAATGATATGTAAATCGTCTGTGTGTAAGTGTCATTTACAATATGAATGTTTTTTCACTTAAAACTATACGGAAAAAAATTTAAATATATTTGAATAGATATTATAATTGATTAAATGTAGAAGCAGAGAATTAAGGATGTTTCATATTTTCAAAATGATAACGAAATTGTTAAAAAAGTAGTAAAATTATTTTAAATCATGTTTAAAAATAATGCGACAAAAACGTTTACTGTCTGGATAAAAAGTTTTGATAAATAATAATATTTTTTTAAATCTGTGTTCTAGTAAAAGTGCAAATACATTGTATATTGTAGAATAAATGACAAATATCTCAATATTTCTTAATATAAGTACATTAATATAAATACATTATGCATTCAGGATTATATATGTAGAGTTACATTGCGATGCATGAACTAGTTATCTAGTAAATAAACAAAATACTTATTTGTTCTCTATCTCTGTAAATAATCAGTGAATCGCAATGAAACTTTACATAAATTATTTTATGTGTATTTAAAGCACTTATAAAAAAAATGTAAATTTTTTTGTCATTAAAAAAATTTTAACATTTAACAATGTGAAATAATAACAATTAAAATAAATACCCTACAAAAATGTTATTAAACAAAAATATAATTTTATTCACATAACTTTATACGTATAAATTTTATTTGAAATGTAAATATTAAACATACGTCCAAATTCAATTCTTTTTGTAGAGACATCTAATACATGCTTAAATTGTCAACCTAATATCTTTTAGATATTTTCACTTAAAAAAGAAAGAATGTAACAAACAATATGTTTAAAAAGTATTTAAAAAAGTATGTCCCGCTCGAAATCACTTCTTTATCTGAAATATACTTTTTCGTATCGTTTCGTGATAATTTGATGCAACAGTTAAAAAGAGACCTATATATGTATATACATATGTATAAGAATAATTAGTTTCAAGAATAATTAGTTACACGAAATAATCACACATTGTGAACCGCAAGTTATAACACTGTAGTTTATAAGTTTATATTGAATTTTACGTTAAAATTATATTTTTCTTAGTACTTCTCTTAATATGTCTCTTGGTTTAATTATAACAATTAATAATTTATTTATAGGCATGTCCACCTACAACTGTGCCTTATATCACGCAAACTAAACGTAATATTCAAAGTACAAATGTTAATACAAATGATATATTACTTTATACGCGCTGCACCATTCTATCTATCTATGTATCAATTGCTTGGAGAGCATAAGGATAAATGGACAATGCTTAATACTAGCGAGCATTTATATGCCTATTTTTATTTCATTTTGGATAGCATTTTATTTCTCACATTAAACTATGTATGTCAAACCGTTTACTATAAGGTAAAATTACAGTTGATTAATAATTATTTATAATTAGAATAATAAGCACAAACAATTGAAATTACACGTGTCAAAGTTTTGTTTGAAGTGTCAAAATCTTATTCATTGCAAAGTTTTCAGTTTTACTAAACTTTCGTTTTACATTAATATAATTTCAGATAAATGAGACAGAAGCAATTCTTTACAAATTATCCAATTATAATCTCAGTGAGGACTTATATAAACAGGTAAATAATTACAAAATTTTATATAGAATTTTAACTGTTTTGTACGTAATTTTAATTTAGTTAGATCTCAAAATTCGAACACCTACTTAAATTTCATGGAATGATTATATTATTTATGTACAAAATTGGGACATTACATAACAATTGCGTATCTTTTTAGATATTTAATATACACACATTTTAATGCCATAGGCAAAAATAAGCTAGAAAAAGTTTTAAAAATTATTTTTTATTTTACATAACAAATGCGAGTTTTTGGAAGTTATTTCATACTATCAATATTCTGTCATGTTGTCATGTTGTCATTCTCCTATCTATATTCTGCTATCACACTAATATAAATAAATATAAATAAATAAATATTCTGTAAAATAAGCTCAATGTATTTTGACATATAGAATTTAATGTAATAATTTATATAGATTTTATAATTGGTGTCATGTATAAATATCCCAATAACACATATAAAAGAATACAATATGTTAACTTCATAGTGTTGTACTATAATCATTTTGAGTTATTTATTTTTTAATAATTTCTATATGTTAACCTTGCTTCTACTCAATATATCGTTAATTTAACTAAAATATTGTAGTTAAATAACTTGTTCTTGAAAATTAAATTTGATTCATTATTTACAAATTTCAAATTTAATTCATTATTTAGTAAGTTCATACATTAATATGAATGCTGTACTTTGAAACTAAAAAAATAGATTGATACATATTGAAGTTAAAAATAACAGGATATCATTAAACATAAGGGATAGGGTTGCTCTTTGATATCTGCGACAATGTAACATAATTGATGTTTTATAGTAATGTCTTAAATTTACTCATCCGCTATATAAAATTTATGCCGGGATCCGAACTGTTAGTAATATGGATATATATTTAATGCTTATTAAATTATTATTATTTATTTCAATTAGATTTTGCAGTTTATATTGCAAATAAAACAGACAAAGGTAAAATTTGGCTTGGGACATTACAACTTTGGATATAATTTTATCTGCGAGGTATGTCTTTTTTTAAATAAAAGTATAAAAGTATATAATAAACGTATATATTGGGTAATGTATATATTGGGTTGTCCGGAAAGTTCGTGCCG
>NW_012130101.1:638138-647396 GCF_000143395.1 Atta cephalotes | reverse complement strand
CTTATGGTGAGGCCGCTATTAGTGAAAGAACGTGTCGTGAGTGGTTTCAACACTTCAAGAACGGTGATTTTGACGTCGAAGACCGGCATAGCGGAGGAAGAGAGAAGGTTTTCGAAGATGCAGAATTGGAGGCATTACTTGAGCAAGACTCGTGTCAAAATCAAGAAGAATTGGCACGATCATTGGGAGTGATTCAACAAGCTTTGAGGCCAAAACGCCTCAAAGCCATGGGAATGATTCAGAAGCAAGGAAATTGGGTGCCGTACGAATTGAAGTTGAGAGATATTGAACGGTGTTTATTTGCTTGTGAACAGCTGCTTGAAAGGCAAAGATGGAAGGGATTTCTGCATCGCATTGTGACTGAGGACGAAAAATGGGTTCATTACGATAATCCCAAGCGCAGAAAATCATGGGAAGTTCCCGGCCATGCTTCCACGTCGACGGCCAAACCGAATATTCACGGCTCCAAGATCATGCTCTGTATTTGGTGAGACTAGCTCGGCGTAGTGTATTATGAACTGTTAAAACCGACTGAAACAATCACAGGCGATCGGTATCGAACGCAATTGATGCGTTTGAGTCGAACATTGAAAGACAAACGGCTGCAACGAGAGACACGATAAAGTGATTTTGCAGCATGACAATGCTCGACCCCATGTTGCGAAAGTGGTCAAGACATACTTGAAAACGTTGAAATGGGAAGTCCTACCCCACCCGCCGTATTCTCCAGACGTTGCTCCCTCTGATTATCACTTGTTTCGATCAATGGCACACGGCCAGCACTTCTGATCTTATGAAGAAGTAAAAAATTGGATCGATTCGTGGATAGCCTCAAAAGATGACCAGTTTTTTCGACGCGGGATTCGTACGCTACCCGAAAGATGGGAGAAAGTAGTGGCCAGCGATGGACAATACTTTGAATCATAAATGTATAACCAGTTTTTTACAATAAAGCCTCGAATTTCGGAAAAATAACGGCGGAATCAAAGTTGTACACCTAATAGAATAAATGCGTATATATAAAATAGAACGTATTCTATTGTAGATCTTCTTTACAAATAATTCTTTTGAATTCAATCTTTTTGCTCTTATCGTCGGCTACGTCCGGCATTCATAAAGCGATCCGTATATGCCGACTATAGCCAGAATTCGCGATATAATTCATTGTGTTCCTTATAATAAGAGTTAAATCATCTTGTATAGCCGTATCAGTCAAATATAATACTGATTTTGTCAAATGATATATATTTAAACATAATTAGTAGTAGTAATAGTATAGTTGATGTTTACCAGGTATGTAAATATGAAACCGGAATTTTTTTATAGAAAATACATATTTATTGCATGAAAATGATAAAAATATTTTATTCGAAGTATTGCCCATCGGTAGCTATACATTTTTTCCACCTGTTTGACAATTTGTGGATGCCAAAAAAAATTGTTGTTCTTTTGAGTCAAACCAGTCATCTAGTCATTTTCGTACATCTTCGTAAGAAGTGAAGCGCTGCTGAGCAAGTGCGTGTCCCATCGATGCAAATAAGTGGTAATCGGACGGAGCCAAGTCTGGTGAGTAAGCCGCATGCGAAAGTATTTCCCAACCAAATGCCTCAATCGTTTCCTTGATCAGTTTTGCTATGTGTGATGATGCATTATCATGAAGCAAAATCACTTTGTGTTGCCTTTTTTGATATTCCGTTTTTCACATAAAGTTTGATTCAAATTGATCATTTGCTGTCGATAGCGTCTTAACGGTTTCGCCAGGTTTTAGCAGCTCATAATAGATCACACCTTTCTGATCCCACCAAACACAGAGCATTTTCTTCCGTCCATAGCGATTTGGCCTTGCAGTCGATATCGATGGTTCGCTTGGAGTTACCCATGATTTTTTACGCTTAAGATTCTCAAAATATATCCACTTTTCATCGCCAATCACAATTCGATGGAGAAATGATTTTCTTTTGTATCTGGCGAGCAGCATTTCGCAAGTGGTTTTTCAATTTTCCTGTTGTCTTCATTCAGTTCATGTGGAACCCATTTTCCCATCTTCTGGATCTTTCCCACGGATTTCAAACGTATGGAGACGGCTTCTCGTGTCACATTCAATTGATCCGCGAGTTGTTGTTGAATTTGAGCGTCATCTTCATCCAACAATGTTTGCAATTCGCTGTCTTCAAACTTTTTCGTTGGTTTTCCACGTTCTTCGTTTCTCACGTCAAAATCGCCACTTTTGACTTTTTTAAACCACTTAAAGCACTGTGATTTACCAAGAGTATGCTCACCGTAAGCTTCGATAAGCATTCAATGCGATTCTGCAACAGTTTTCTTCAAATGGTAACAAAAAATCAATGTTGTCCGCAAATCGTAGTTTCCAGGCACAAAATTCGACATGTTCAACGCTATTACAAACTATACTGTTATATGAACTTGTATTGTGAGTTGAACATCTTTGTCAGATTTCAGAACAAGGAAATAGCGTCAATGGCGCCGTCTGACGGCAACTACATTAATAGCTATGGCCATCTATTGGTAAATTTCGGTTTCATATTTACATACCTGTATAATGCCACATTGAAGGGGATAATTAAAACACGGTTTACGAAGAAATAATCATTTTGTTTTAAGGTATAATCCCTTTTTTTTAAACATATCAAGGTGGCGTTGTTCAGGTGCAAAACTTTAATTTTAAATATCATAACTGTCCACGTGTGATATATAGGAGAAAGAGGGGTAAGATGACAATCTTAAGGTTTGTCGATATTTTCTAATTTTTGTGAAGAGACTTTTTTTTTAAGTTCTAAAGTAACTAAGATATAATCTTAGTTATCATTTGTCAAAATTAAGTTGTTAAATAAATTACAATTCTTTAAAATTTAATTTTTTAAGGACATATCAATTTCGTCATCTTGCCCCCTATGTGGGTAAGATAACTTTTGGTAGTGAATAAGATGACGAAAAAGTCAATTTGTTAAGTTAAGTTATAATGAAACTGTTTTTATTAAATAAAATGATAGCATATTTTCTTTCAGATGTATTCTACAGTTTTGTCCGCTACAATAATTTGTACGACACAGGTATATAACAGACCTTCTATTCTCGCAGTAATGCATGAAAAATTTTGTTTAATTATGTTTTGATATAAATAAGGTGCACATGATATATAATTAAATGCATTATATTTAAACCAAATCTCTTGTCATAATATATTTATTTCTGACGTTGTTATAACGAGATTTAAGATTTTATAACTAGAATTAGATTTATATTATAAGTATTATATTATTTATTACATTATAATGATTTGTTTAATATTTTTCAGTTTAATTTCACATTTTTCACTAAATAATGGACATTATTAGAATTATTAATTTTAATCTCAGCGCACATCTCAGTGCAATTATTGTGGCAGTCGATATAAATTGAGCGAATATGCTGTATTATTTTATGTCGTTGTGTTATTTTCTGTAGTGAATTGGAACAAAGTAGTATGTACCATGACTGACGAGAAAACTTCATCTTTTTCCTCCGTCAATATAATTTTGAGAAAAATGCATAGAAATTTGAAAGTTATAGCAATAGAATTAATTTGAATTTCTCTGTGTTACATATTACTTTGTAAATATCTCATAAATTATGCATAATTCGCATCATCCATCATTTATCCTTGTTTATATTCGATGAACAATAAGAAAAAATAATACATTATGCATAAAACAAAATGCCCCAATAATTAACAAAAAGACATGTTTGATCAATAAGATATTCTGCGGGTAGTTAATGAAAAATTTATCCTATTAATTATAATTCTTGTATATTTAACAAGATACAATTATAAATGCCATTCAAAATATAATAGAAATGATATTATTACATAGTAGTATAATTAAAAAATTAATATTGTGGGATTATACAAAAATGTATGTATGGTAACACACATTTTATTGAACTAATCGTTATTATAGTATTGAACGGAATGAAATATCAACAATAAATAAATCGTATTTACTAAATATCAACAATAAATAAATCGTATTTACTTTTATTAATTGTTACTTGCGATTATAAAATTTATTAAAATTCATCTAATGAAATTTAATAAATATACTTTCACTTTTTGGTTAGTGTCCAATACAAAGAAGAACAATTTTTATAATGAAAAGCGAATTTAATGTATACTGATTCCACGTAAAATTCATAAAATTTATCCTCACAAAGAAAAGTTAAGTTATCCGTTAAACACTAATTATCTTTTTATAGAAGTTATGAATTCTAAATCTTCTAGATATAATAGTAATAATTTTGATAGGATGTTAATTACAGTTAATTTTGTTAGGATGTTAATTACAGTTTTTATCGCATCTTTAAAATAATATTTAAATTCGTATGTGTAAAAATATGTTCTAACGCAGTGTTGGGATTTATTTACACATTTTGATCGATTTTCAATTTGATACTTGTCCTTTACTTTACCAACCCGCGAGCCTTTGCCGATTGGCAGGTTGGTGAAATAAAGGATAGGAGTTAAAATCGATCGAAATATACAAATAAATCCCAGTACTATTCTAACATATTACTAAAAATCATCTTTTATTAAAAATGAATGATTTTTTTGTAAAATAGTGGTTACGAAGTAGTATCTATATTTAATCATAATAAAATACATGCTTTATTATAATTTTTTAGATGTATACAAAAGTATCTCGGGTACTAACTGCTCGAGAGGTTCCGAATCCGAGACTAGTGGTGTTTTAAAGAATTGCTTTTATACTTAAAAATTTATTATATGTTTGAAATTTAATTTCTTATATTTTTCTTTCGAAAATTTTAATCATTAATTCCGCTAATACATATCATTTGATTTATCTCGAATCTTTACGCCCACACATTTTTAATTAAATTCATATATTTACGATAACATTGTTAAAAGAATGTAAAGCATTTTAATAAAATTATCTAGTTGATAAAAATTAAAATTTATTACTAAATATATGCATGTATTTTATTTATAGATAAGTATATATATATATATATATGTGTGTGTGTGTGTGTGTGTGTGTATAATCTGCTATTACAAAATTAATTAATACTCTGAATGTCGGGACATCCAATACTTACTATAAATATTATGAAAATGATTTTTAAAACAATCAATAGTTAGAGAATTATATGTACGCATTCGTAACGACGTTTTTGTTAAACTATTCATAAAAAATAAGTAAACAAAGTTTAAATTTACTTATTTAATAATTTCGATTCAAAATAATTATTATATATATATTTATCATATACTAAAGTCTTATTTTCATTAAGACAATGCTGTTACTAGCATTATTATTAATAAGAGAATATTTAGTAAAATTAAGAAAGCGATGAAATAAAAGTTGAAACATGTTAATATGAGCCGATACAAAAAGTTGGTGTGTATATTTTATTATATATTAATAATTCATATCACTCACAAACGTTTTCGATCCTTTGTTCGGTTCTCAAGTATAAATTTCCTTTACAAATAATCATCTACTTACTGTACGTCGTAAAACTACTGTTCAATTAATCTTTCTTAATAATACAGTCGAAAATATAGGAGAACGACTTTAATATAAGAGAAAGCAAAAATTGTATTTTAAAATATGTAATCGAATTAATTTTGTTATTCGACTTTAAAATATACAGTAATTGTTATGTAATAATAATTTATTGGCAAAATTATTACTTCTGCAAGCTTAAAAACCCTGAGATTAATTCTGATCCAATAACACGAATTTCCAAAGGCGCCAATTAGACTTCGCAAATGGATTTCGCGAAAGGCAAGAAGAATAATTTTTCACGATGAAAATAATTTCGAACTTTCCATTACGAATCATGCATTCACTAACGCAAGGAACAGCGATGTTATCATCATATATAAAAAAAATTAGTCACTAAGATATACTTGTAATTCTATAATGTTGAAAATGAAAATTCAAATATTTTTCGAACAAGAAGCTAATACCATTAGCTCAATCAAAATTCAAACTGATTTATTTAATGTACTATATACAAATGTAAAAAAATTTGATGACTTTAAACTTTTAAAAATGAATCGTGTACACGTCAATTGGTCATTGTTGTAAAATAAATTTGGAGAGCAGAAAATTGTAGGAAAATTGTACTCTTATTATAATATATCTGTAATATTAATCTGTAATGATTAAGATCTATTGAATGGAATAGAAATTAATAAAAAATGAAATGTTTCTTTAATTGTCGACAAATAATTTCAAAATTACGCTAATTTTTTTTATAATATCGGAAAGCACGAAAGCGAGAAATTAATTACGTTATTAATTGTACAAACTGCATTAATTGCAAAAATAGGAATCGCGTGAATTATGTTGATAAAAGTACAGATTATTATTAGGAGACTAGATTCCAATAACCTTAATCTTGACATATATTGTCGCGGTCATGACTCTGAGTGACCTCCAACAGGACTCCTTGTCTAGCGACACACGATTTTCGATCTATTTTTAGATATATAAATAAATCACGTTTTCCTTATCTGATCGCACTGCAATTTTACAGATTCTTTTTCTTGAATTGGAATCGTTTTGCGAGATACTGAAAAAAAGAAAGAAAAAAAGAAGATAAAAAAGAAGGAAAAAAAGAAGAAAAGAAGAAAAGAAGAATCAAAAAAAAAATTTCAACAAGAGTGAATAAGAACCACTCTAATGGTCATATTTATACATGTTCATGTGTGACAAATTTTTTATCAAATGATATAAAGTGCTGAGATGCTTCGGATTAGCCCAGTGTTATCGCCATAAAAACAATCTAGTAAAATTAATTGATTCTTGCGTAACAAGATGAAATTATATGAAAAGATTAGGCAGATTGTTGAGCTTATAAAAGAATTATGTAATTCTCATATTAGTCATTTATTAAAAATACGACTATCATTCAAATAAATATAATAAAAGATTCAATCACACTCCATTTAACATCTAATTTCATGAATGAAAAAATTGCGTTACTTTGCTCAATTTAAGTGTTATCATAAAAAATTAAAGAATTATAAAACAAAAAATTTAATTTAAATAGAACAATTTTTCATGTAAAAACACTGCGCTAGATCTCGATGTAATAACATAGTAGTAAACTATTAATATAATAAAATTTAGAAAAATAAGAAAAATAAAAATGTAATATTTAGAAAAATAACAAAAACAAGAAGCATTGATAAGGAAAATTAGAATCATATTAAAAGATATGAATATTTAGAAAAATAAAAAAATAAAAAGCTTTCCCAATGAGAGTTAAAGTTATCCAGCATGTATATATATGCGATTAAGTTATAGAGTCATGTAAATTATGAGGAATGTTGTGAATGCTATTAAGTTTAAATCTAAAATAAATAAATTTAGATTTGTAAGACATACGTAAAAAGAAATAAATAGTAAATTTTATTCTTATTTAATGTAAAGTTCAGATTAAATTTATTACTTTTATTATTTTATTACTTATTCAATCAAACAGCGCCAAGTGTTTTTACATGAAAAATTGTTCTATTTAAATTAAATTTTTTCGTTTTATACGGTTAATTCTTTAATTTTTTTGTAATAACATTTAAATTGAGCAAGGTAACGTATTTTTTTTTATTGGTCATACAGTATATTGTTCCTTATAGTACTATCGAAAAGCTAGGGCATCTTAATTGGCATAGAAGATTCGGATTGTTCATGTAATATCCAGTGGATAAATTGCTCGGAAAATTATACTTCAAGGAGCCCTGAATATGGAACCCATGCCGGGGTTTATTTCCTTCAGTAGTAGATATAATATAGATAATTTGCCGGAGCCTACTGCACTGACTACAGTACATAATTGGCCTGGCTTGAACTAGTTAAACTTGATATTGCACAAAGTTGGCGGCAATTGGCGGAAATTCTGAAGCTTTACGTATACTGGAAGGTCAAATAATTTGATGTTCGGACAGAATACGATATTCCCATATCTCGAGATCTGTCTATTTGATTCTCTGCATTAGTTGCTTAGACGGTCAATCGTTCAATAAAGACTATGATGGCTAAATATGCGGCACGCACGTACAAGAGAATTTGATTTGTTTGATCTCCAACTTTCTTACTGACACAATATTACTGACACAATATGTCTGAACGGTTCCACCTACATCTCCACCTGAACCGAGAATTACCATCTCATAAATTTGTTTCATAAATTTTTTATAAATGATACTTGGATGTTAATATTATATTTTTATTCATCCTCTATATTGTTTAAGAATAAAATAACTAATTAACTTCTTGAGGATATCAATATCCCAGCTATGAGTTCGCTCATCAATTGCATTCGTCGATCGATCAGTGGCGCAATCATTCTTCTGAGATTGAGATTCAAGAAATCTCTCCAAGTCCCTTGTCCTGGGAGGACGACAATCAACAACGTTCCGATTGACAAAATTCGAAATACTGACGTTTTGCTACATTATTGTTCCTATGATCGCAGTCTACAAATAAAAATAAAGCCCGGTCAACTTCAACAGACAATTATTTAAGAGCAACTTCGAAAAGTAAAAAGAAGAGATCCTACAGTTTTTTATAGTCTAAACTAACTCACGGCTGTAAAATGCTTATATACGTATAATCGATATAATAGGTTTTCTACGAATTATAATTATTAAAAAAAATGTATATTTATCAATAATCTACAAAAGAGTAAAATTTAAATTATTTTTTTTCAAGAATATGATCGAAATGCTGTTTAATTATCTCGAAATGTACACGAATACTCTCACGAGATAAAAGATTACTATAAAAGGCATGATCCATGTGTAATTCAGGAATGTTAATTGGTTGAAGGCATTGACATCATTGCTGAGAAGATTTACGATTTATCCAGGACAGATTTAATTCATGGCTGCTATGTTCAACCATAATAACTACAACAATTTTGGAAATAATTATAAATTGAACAATAGATCTTTTCACTTTCTTTCCGCTCCATACATCTATCAATACCTACAAGCACAACTTAAATTTTTTTTTAATGAATTCTTTCAAAAAAGATGTACAAAGCTCCCTATGAAAATTGCAATAAAAGTAAAGTTGTGAATAAAGTTGTTTAATATATAATATATATCAGTGTTTAATATATATCAATTAGAATCATTTTTCATGAATCCTGTCCTATGATTAATGTAATCAATCATTTGTAACATCTCTATGACACGTACATTGCCACATACATTCCCATACATGCTTT
>NW_012130101.1:626755-635819 GCF_000143395.1 Atta cephalotes | reverse complement strand
CAACAAAAATAAATTGCAATTTTTTATTTAGTTGAGTTTTTTGTCTAATTATATGTATTCTCCTAAAATAATCTTTTTTTCATATATAATCACATTTTATATATGATTATGAAATATATCACTATAAATTTAATTAAAAAAATATAAGTATGTATAATTTATTATATAATTATACATAAGTTTTTAACATTTAATTTTTTTTACACTTAAATATTATTAGTGACCTATAAACTGATATTATTATCCTTTTTATCAAGCGTAATAGTGCTGTTCTTTTTCTAAATGTGTAATTTCATGGAAAATTGTTGGTTAATTATAATTTCACAAATAATTTCCTGTCTTTAAACTTTGATCTGTTCTAATTTAAAATTTTTTAAATTTCAATTTTTGTAGCAAAATCAAAACATTTGTTTTTGTAAGATTTATGTTGCAACATGCAATAGATTTAACATGCAATATTATTTGTAATCGTAATTAATTTAGAAAATATCAAATGAATATTTGATCATTATAGGCATGACTTTCAATGTTTTCCAAGACATATTTGCTGGTACAATTTTTATCGCGGACATGTCTTTTGAATGATCTTATCTCTTCTAAAATAGCTGGTTGATAAAAAATTTTTTATATATAAATATATATAAACGGTTACATATTTTGTAACTATTATAAATAAGTTATGTATAATTATGTATAAAAAGTTTTTTATCGTGCTGCTATCTTTTAAAAGATATAAGATCACTCGAAAAATACTTCATTTCGCGATGAAAATTGTTCCAGCAAATATGTTATTGGTAGTCGTTATAGTATTAAATATAATTTTGTACCAGCAAAAACGTGTTATTGATAGATATTGAAGATCATGCTTATACTGAAGAAGATATTACAATCAAGTGGTCAGATATCAATTTGTAGATCATTAAAAATATTTAAGTGTAAAAATTAAATGTTAAAAACTTATGTATAATTATATAATAAATTATACATAATTATATATATTTTTATTTATTTTTAATTAAATTTATAGTGATATATTCATTTGTTATATTTTTAAAATTAATATTACAATTACAAACAGTATTACATAATACAACATAAATACAAAAACAAATGTTTCGAAATTGCTACAGAAATTGAAACTTAAAAAGTTTTAGATTAGAAGTTTAAGTCATACAGTTTAAAGTCTAAAGACGGGAAATTACTTGCAAATAATTGACTATCTTACTTGCACTTATACATTTACAATAAAAAAACAATGTTATTATATATGACAAAAAGTATAATAATATCGATTTGTAATTATTAGTTATAATACTTAAATATAAAAAAAAATATATTTAATACTTATTATACAGGGTGTCTGGAAATAATCGTCAAATATTTCATAGGCAGGTAGAGTGGACTAAACTGAATCGAAAAGTCCTGTATCATTTTGTAAATTTCCCCAATAGTTAATGAGATATTAATCCTTAAAGATAATCGAATGCGCTCTTCCGGCCTATTACTGCGAAGTGTATATGCTACCGATGACGCGCGGACCTTGAGAGTTGGGGATTGGTTGGCAAGCGCCCCGCGCCGCGCACACCGCAAGCTTCCGTAGCTCGGACGGCGCGCTTGCCAGGCTATCCCCGCTCCCCACAGCCTGCGCGCGAAGCGATCGATAGCATATACACTTCGCAGTAGTAGATCGGGCGAGCGCGAGTATTCGACTATCTTTAAGGATTAATATCTAATTAATTATTGGGGAAATTTACAAAATGGTAGAGGACTTTTCGACTCAGTTTAATCCGCTCTACCTGCCTATGAAATATTTGGCGATTATTTCCAGATCCCTTGTATAAGAATAATGTTAATATATGGTTGTTTTTCATCATTTAAACCGGAAACATCAATCTCAGGAAAAGTAAGGGTATTAGGAATAATATTATAATATTATAATTTCTAAATTAATTAATTAATTTAAAATAATTTTTCTTCTACCAGAATACCACGAGAAAAGTTTTTCAGTTCAGAAGAACAAGTAAAAATACATATAAGCATACTGTGATGCAGATTCCTGTTCAAGAGGTCGTCAACAATTGATTGATCCAGTAATTCTATAGATAATTTTTTGAGAATTGCGTGAAAATCATATTATACAGACAGTAGTACAAAACTTACAATAGTAATCGTTTATGAATTTTAAAATAATACGAATTGGGAATAAAACTGCTAGTGAAGCAAGAGTTTTGAAACTGCCGGTGACTACACGATTTGTGCAAATACTGCAACAAGATAAAGGTTTAAAGTGAAAAAGTCATTGATGCCGTCTCATACTTAAGGCCATAAAACTGCGAAATTAAAATTTACTCGAAATCAAATGATTTGCCATAAAGAATGGAAAAATATCGTATTTTCTGACGAAAAAAATAACCTACATGGACCTGACGGTTTTAAATATTTCTCGCACGATTTATAAACTAATAAAGCAATAGTCATGAACAGAAATTCGGCAAAGGATATTTGATGGTGTAGACTGCATTTATAGTTATTCAAAGATGTCAATATGCAAAATTTGTATCAGAATGAACGCAGAAAAATATATCGACTGATTAGAAGATTGTTTAATTCCATTTATTAAAAAAAATCACGAAAAAAATATTATTTTATAACAAGACAACGCTGCTATACACAGTGCAAAGAAAACACAAGAATGCAAGTTTCGATTGAAAAATTTGTTACTTACGAAGTGACAAATTTTCCGGCATGGTCGCAGATTTAAATCCGATAAAGAACTTATGGGGAGTTCCATCAAGAGCAGTATAGAAATAATAAACATTAAGGAATTGGAAAATGCTGTAAAACAAGAATGAAATAAAATATCGATACTATGACATTGCAAAAGATACCCAAGAGGCTGTCATTATTTTGACATCGATAGTTAATAATTTTTAATGACGTCATGTGATTTATTCAAGACGTAATAATAAAGTCATCTTTTTACCAATTAATGACGTCAAATAAATGGCCGATTGTACTAGTAACATTATTAGTAATCAATTAATAACGTCATGCATTTATTCCGTTATAATAACATGAAAATAATGATGTATTTTTAATTTTATAGTTTACATTGTGTGAGTATGATAAGAAATATAAGAATTGATATTCATTTTTACATGTTGAGACGTCAAAGGGGATATATATATGTTATCAAGGTCGCGACTTCGAGTAAGCTTCAATAAGTTTTAACTGTTTTTTAACCGTCGCTCATTGTTCGTTAAAAAGTTATTAACAAAAGAAGAAAGATTGAAAAAATTACCTTTTTATTATATAAGGCAAAAATTTTCCACTTTAAAACATATTTTAAAAGAGGCAACTATGTATACATAGACGACTTATTATGATTCTAAAAATGAAGTGGAAATTACAAAAGTAATTCAATTTACTAGAATATTTGTAACTTGAAAGCAAATTTAATCTAATTTTTGTAATTTTTGTAATTTTGTAATTTTTCACTTTGTCTCAGGAGTATATAGATTCATAAGAATAACCAATTAATGACGCCAAATAGACGACACCTTGCTACCATAAATAATACAAAAAAAATAATGTATTTTTGACATCAACTTATAACGTTATGTACTTGTGATAAATTCACGTCATTTTTACGATGTTTGGACGTCAATTTAAACGTCACATTTGTTATAAGAATGACTAATTAATGACGACGATTAAATAGACGACACCTTGCTGCCTGGATTAATTTGTAGTATAAAA
Organism: Atta cephalotes; assembly: GCF_000143395.1. Taxonomy (NCBI): domain Eukaryota; kingdom Metazoa; phylum Arthropoda; class Insecta; order Hymenoptera; family Formicidae; genus Atta; species Atta cephalotes. The sequence goes on along the minus strand of NW_012130101.1, from coordinate 632,060 downwards.
AATAAAATACATGAATTAATTACGCATAATGATAAAAGTACTAATTATTAATATTAGAATTGTTATGTTCTTTGTAATACTTTAATTGACTTTAACTCTTTGTAAAATATATTTATAAATAATTTCTTTATAAAAAAAGATAATATAATTTATTTGCTCTTAATGCTGGGTTTTTTTTTTACTATTCCTTCAATCTTTTTATTTTTCTTTAATTTTATTTAGAAGACATTTAAGTTTTTCTATTTAAAATAGTAGTGTTTTTATAGAAATTTTGTCCACTATACTTACAACGGCTTTTAAGGAAACTATGCAAAATTTTCTCCTTTTTATGTTCTTTTAGCATTATGTCTTCTTAACATTATTTATCTCGATTTGATTATAACGTAGTTATAATTATTGTATAAGTCTTAAATAATTTTTAGTGAAATTAATTTATGATTATTGTAACAAAGTTTGATACAATATTATATCTTTCAACAGAAACAATCATGGGGATAAATCGATCAAAAGAAATCGGGATTAGATAATAATTAATTTTAAGAATATTTTAAGAATATTCCCAGAATATATTTATGATAAATATTTATAAATATCTGTTACAACTTATTTCTTTATGATGTTACATAAATATTTTAAATATTTACTTTTTTGTTTTATTTTCGAAATATTATTAAAATATGGACTAAACATATATTATATAATATAATATATAATATAATATTTATGACAAATATAAATAATTGAAAATGATAAATATCCCTTACTATGAAATAAGCTCCTAATATAAAATATCAGAGTTTCGATTAATATATGTCTATAATTAATATATGTCAATATTTTTGAAATTGGAAGCAAGAACCTTATTATCTCGTATTAGAAATCTATGTCATAATAGGGAACTTTATTATTGATATAGTTTGTGGAAAATATACTCAAAAAAATAGATATGATATAAAAAACAATATATAGGTATTATAATATTAATAATATTTAAATACAGAAATATTATAAATAACAAATTTTCAACATAGTAAATAATTATTAACACCTCTTCCTTGAATTATTGTTTTCATGTATGGTGTATATTTGCAGCATATTGTGTTCGTGTGCGTGTGCGTGCGTGTGTGTGCGTGTGCGTGCGTGTGCGTGCGTGCGTGTGCGTGCGTGTGTGTGCGTGCGTGTGTGTGCGTGTGTGTGTGTGTGTGTGTGTGTGTGTACACGTAAAATCTTTTTATTAATTTGTATTGAGTAAATATTGAATAAATAAATGAATTTGATAAAAGGGGACATATGTCATCAAGGTCGCGACTTCGAGTAAGTTTCAATAAATTTTAATTGTTTTTTAACCGCTCATTGTTCGTTAAAAAGTTATCAACAAAAGAAAAAAGTTTGAAAAAATTATCTTTTTATTATATAAGGCAAAAATTTTCCACTTTAAAACATATTTTAAAAGAGGCAACTATGTATACATAGCTATGCAGTATGAGATTTATTTGCACATATAAAAGTAGATCGAAAATAGTGTACCTCTAGGCAAAGGATCCTGTTGGATGTCATTCAGGGTCATGACCGCGACAATATATGTAAAGGTCTTATTGAAGCCTATTCATACAGCACACTAACATTGAATCAGTATCTAATAAGAAACGTAGAATTGCAACATTGTAAACATTGCAGTAACATTGCGAAATGTAGATTCAATGTCAAAGAGATGTTGTAGAATCGTCTAATGTCCGTTGAATTACAATGTCTATGAGACGTAATTCATGCGACGTTATCTTAATTAATTCAATTTTATTATTAAAACAAGTATTATTGATGAACATTATATTCCGGAACACACGATTTATTGAAAAATAATTTTTAAAAAATGTTTTCCACATTTGAGAATTAATTTCGTTATTTTCCTAAGCGGTCACTCATACGAATCTATCACCACATGGCAAGCTTGACTTCTGTGATTGTACGAGAATTGCTATTTCGATCTAAGAATACTGAATGTTAGTGGATATAATTGTAACATAGCTATATAAACAATACATATATAGCTATATATACAAAGAGCACGAGTCGATGTCGCGCATCGGACAAACAAACAATATTACACGCACGAGCACTCTATACCGGCCGTTTTTCGGGTAAACATATAGATATCGTTTAGAAAGTTTCATCCAAAAATCAATTTGAATAATTTAAATTTTCTGTTTACACAATATTCTGTTTTTGTTCATTTTTTACAAAATAAAATGGATGTTGATATATAATTTTTTCAATGTTATTTCAATATTGCAGCAACATTGACAATCAATGTGGAAAAATCAATAAAAATTTAACTTATGATCCAATTTGTGCAATATTGTTTCAATATTGTTGCAACAACAGTAACAATCAATGTTGTAGCAACATTAACAATCAATTTTCAGAAGAATCAATATAGATACAATATTGATAAAACATTGATACTTCAATATTCAACATTGCAATATCTCAGCAACATTCTTTCAGCAACGTTCTGTGATGTATAGACTAGTCTCATAATCGGTACTTTTATCATCATAATTCACGCGATTCCTATTTTCACAATTAATGCAGTTTGTGCAATTAATGATGTAATTAATTTCTCGTTTTCGTGTATATTTCATATTTATTAAAAAATTGTAATTTTGGAATAACTTTGGCGTAACTTTGGAATTATTTATCAACAATTTAAAGAAACATTTCACTTTCACTCATTAATTTCTATTTCATTCAATAAATCTTAATCATTACAGATATCATAATAAGAGATACATTTCATCTATCTGTTCTCTGAATTTATCTTACAATAGTGACTTATAATTGACGTATGCATGATATTTATTTTTAAAAGTTTAAAGTCGTTAAATTTTATATATAATATATATATATAATAAATTTATATATATATATATATATAAAATAAATTTATTAAATAAGTTAATGAAGTAGTACTTTGATTGAACTAACGGTATTAGCTTCTTGTTCCAAAAATATTTGAATTTTCATTTTCAACATTACAGAATTACCATAGAAGTATATCTCAGTGGCTAATTTTTTTTATATACAATGATCACGACGCTGTTCCTCGCATCAGATAGCAGTGATGAATGTTTGTACCAATGGAAAGTCAAAACTATTTTTATCATGGGAAGTTATTCTTTGTTGCCTTCCATGAAATCCATTTGCGGAGTTTAATAGGCATCTTTGGAAATTCTTTTTATGGGATCGAAATTAATCCCGGAGTTTCTAACAGTTCTCGGAAATAATAATTTTGCCAATAAATCAATGACAATTGCTGTATATTTTAAAGTTAAGTAGCAAAATTAATTCATATGACATATTTTAGAATACAATTTTCGGCGCTTTCTCTTATGTCGTTTTCCTACTTTCGACGATATAATAAAGAAAAATTAATTTAAAGGCAGTTTTAAGACATACAGTAAATAGATGATTATTTGTGAATTTACACTAAAGAAAAAGATTCAAACCAAGGTTCGAAATGTTTGTGAGTGGTATGGATTATTAACATATTGTTATGTCCAAGCTCCGCATGCATGGAGCTAAGAAGATGAATGCAACGGGAACTGAATTATTAGACCGATTTCGTGGCTCCGGACTGCAGGGGGAACTGGGAAGGACCGACGCAAATCCAGAACGAAGGACGAAATAGAAATCTCTATTCGTGTTCCGCTAAACGGACACACGAGACGTATTTTTTAAATTTAAAGGACCCAAACTGGATCAGTATGCCGGGAGGGCGCAGTTTAACGCCAGATATGCCAGTGCGCCCGTATGCCCTTTCGGTCATGGAACCTAATCCAAGTGATCGGAGAGAGGGCGAACCGCGGGAGAGCGTAATAAATACAAGGAGAGGTTTTACAAATTAACAAACGAGGGTTCAGTTTAATAGTAATAAAAGAAATATTAGTAATACATTTTTTTTTAATGTAAAGATACAAGTCTTTGGTTTTCTATTCTGAAATATATAGTCGTACGCATTTATTGGGAGTACAAATTAGTTCGGTCCGTTTTTTGTGCATTTATTTCAAAACAAAATGAATGAACAGATCAATTAAAGGATTGTCCATCGCTACTTACTACTTTTTCCCAGGCAATTTCTCTCAGGCAATTTTCGAATTCCATCTCGAAAAAATGACTCTTTGGAGGCGATCCAATTTTGGAGCCAATTTTCAATTTCTGCGAAAGAAGTGAACCGGTGACTTGCTGCATCCTTCGGAACAATCAGTAATCAGAAAGAGCAATGTCCGAAGAATACGACGGGTACGGTAAAACATCTGATTTGAACGTTTCTAAATATTTTTTTACGACTTTAGCGACATGAGGCCGGCGTTGTCATGAAAAAGAATAACTTTATCATGTCTTTGCTCGTATTCCGGCCGTTTTTCTCGCAATGCATGGCTCAAACGAATCAATTGTAGCCTATACCGATCGCCCGTAATGGAATCGCCAGGTTTCAGCAGCTCATAGTAAACAAGACTCTTTTAGTCCCATCAGATACAGAGCATCTTCGAACTATAAATGTTCCCCCGTGATGTTGATATTGAGGTCGACAATCAATCGGTTGGCAACGATTGACCGGACTTAGAGTAGTATTTTTTCTTCTTGGAGTTGTTGTATAGAATATCCACTTCTCATCTCCAGTCACAATCCGATACAAAAAATCTTTTCTCTGTTGTCTTTGAATCAGCTGTTCGCAAGTGAAAAATTGCTTTTTAACGTCTCGGTTTCAGTTCATAAGGCACCCAATTTCCTTGTTTTTGAATCATTCCCATGGCTCTCAATCGTACAGAAACGGCTTGTTGAATTACCTCCAATGATTCTGCAAGCTCCTCTTGCATTTGACTCTGATCTTCTTCGAGTAATATCTCTAATTCTTTGTCTTCGAATTTTTATGGCTGTCCAGAGTGAGGCTTATTTTCAACGTTGAAATCTCCATCCTTGAAACGTCGAAACGATTCCCTACATGATTTATCAGTTGGAGCAGTGTCACCATAAACTTCGACAAGCATTCGATGGATTTCAGCCGCTTTTCTTCCAATTAAAGCAGAAAATCAAAACCTCCCGCAAATGCTTAACACAAAATTGACATTTTGACATTTCAAACACAGTAAAAATCAAGGTTTTTGTATGAACTGAAAGCGATATAAACTGAATATTATTAGCAGTTGTTTAACCTCTCTGAAACCGCTAAAATCAACTGTCACTATGAACCATTCACAACAGCTGGAGCTCTTTACGGAAACGGACCGAACTAATTTGTATTCCC
>NW_012130101.1:623749-625841 GCF_000143395.1 Atta cephalotes | reverse complement strand
TGTGTGTGTGGAAAGAGAGTTGTGTGTAATACGGACGTTATTTTGAGTGTGAAGTGTTTGGAAGGAAGAGGAGAAAATTAAAATAAAAGTAAATTGTATAAGTTCATATGATTGGAAAGAAAGAGGATCGATGGGAATGAGGGATGATATGGGAATTGAAAATAAGCAAATGAATCTTGTGATGCTGACTCTCACTCGTCATTAGTGAAAGGAATAAAATAAGACATGTATTCCAACTGACTGGGCGTTATGGAAGAGGGGAAGAAGATAACCAGTGGGAGAGCATGGGGTAAGCGTCAGATTGAACAGGAGGAATTGAGGAGATAGTATGTGACACGGGAAATTCCTGAATCGGATAGTGACATCGGATGTGAAACAAGAGGAGGATTGGGTGGGAAGAGGTCATCGAAAAAGTCTGGGGAAAAATCAGAGATAGGGGAGTAAGAAATTTCTAATAGCGGTGATAGAGCCGAGGCTGGAGGCTGAATGACTAGAGTCTATTCTTGGGCTGAATTAGCGGAGATTGTTCTCTAGAGCTTTCCGCGTGTTAGAGCGGACACGGGCGGTGAGTTGGCGCGTATTGTTAGTCCCCGCTAGGTGACCAGAGATGCAAGATCTGCGTGAACGCATTAAAAATTTAGTCATCTTTAAAGAGGGACCACATAAGAAGAGAAGGGACCACCCGGTATACTGCAGCGAAATCAAAACTTACTACTTGACAATAACGATAAATAAGGTGCCCGAAAGACCATCGGAGAGGATGCCGTCGACTGTGGGATGCTGGGCATCAAGTCTGCTTCGTCAAATTTCCCGATCAAGCAGTACCGCTTGATATTAATGATTGGCCTTTAGTTGATAGTATGATTTTGCATTGACTCTACTGAGAAAAAGGGCTTCGAGAATCGGATGAAACCTTTTTCAAAGGACAATATAACTATAGCTTCCCCAAACTCAAAGAGACAAATCATCTTGAGAGTCGCGGAACCACGATTTTTATACTAATCACCATTGGTTACTCCAATTTGGATTGGTGGAATAGGTTTCGTTAACTAGTAGTAGGATTTTTCTTTGCTCTCGGATTAGTTAAGATCTTGAGGGAGGAAGGAATTGACCGAGTCTGTAGTGTGAAAAAGTTTTCTCCTAAATTTTATGACCTTAAATTTGATGACCTTGCTCATGCAATGCATCAAAAAAGCGCACGCGCAGCGTCGGCATGAGACCACCCAGAATCTATCCCTGAGCGTCGCGTGTCGCTTTTTAGATTTTGTGATCACGAGAATCGTCCGCGACTTGACTTAAAGTATCTTGGAGCCAGTCTTACGCTTCCAATGATATATTTATTATTACAATATTTTAGCCGCCGTGTCCGAGAGGCACAACTTGATATCCTTTTGATCCCGCCGCTCGTGCATCGATTTTTAGTTTAGCTCGGAATGATATTTACGAGAAGATGCTGAATTCTTCGTTTTAATTTTAAGTGTGAGAAAAGAAAATCTTTAGTCTTTTCTAAGCTATAATGCTCAACTGTTGCATTATTCGCAGCAGTCTTTTTATTTCAACGAATTCCAGATCTCCACAAAAGAAAAGAGTCGTGGGAGTCCGCTGGACATAATATAATAAAGTATACACCTTTCTGTATCGGATCACATTAGATGTGGAAAAAAGTTCGTGGCATTTTTTAATGCCATCTAATGGGAAAAATGCCACGAACTTTTTCCCATACCCAATATTATTAGCATGTTTCAAATTTGTTTTATCGCTTTCTTAATTTTACTAAATGTTCTCTTATTAGTAATAATGCTAGTAACAGCACTGTTTTAACGCTAATAAGACTTTAGTATGTGATAAATATAAATATAATGATTATTTTAAATCGAAATTATTAAATAAGTAAATTAAAATTTTGTACAAATTGTTTGCTTTTTTATGAATCGTTTAACAAAAATGTCGTTACGAAAACGTACACATAATTTTCTAACTGTTGGTTGTTTTAAAAATCATTTTCACGTATTGGAAATCTCGTCATTAATTACTTTTGTAATAGTAGATTACACACACACACACACACACACACACACACACACACACACAC
>NW_012130101.1:608047-616808 GCF_000143395.1 Atta cephalotes | reverse complement strand
CTAGCTTATCTTTACCTGCGGCGTTAAAATGTGTATCCTAAAATATATATAAAAAATAACACAATTTATATGTAATGTCCCAATTTTGTATATAATCATTCCATGAAATTTAGGTACGTGTTCGAATTTTGACTAACTAACTAGTAAAATTACGTACAAAACAGTTAAAGTTCTATATAAAATTTTGTTATAATTATTTACCTGTTTATGTAAGTTCTCATTGAGATTATAATTGGATAATTTCTAAAGAATTGCTTCTGTCTCATTTATCTGAAATTATATTAATGTAAAACGAAAGTTTAGTAAAACTGAAAACTGAACTTTGCATTCAATGAATAAGATTTTGTCAAACAAAACTTTGATACGTGTAATTTCATAGTTGTGCTTATTATTTTAATTATAAATAATTATTAATGTTTTTAATCTATGTAATTATCAATACCTTGTAATTATCAATACCTTGTAGTAAACGGTTTGACATACGTAATTTAATGTGAGAAATAAAATGCTAAATAAAATGAAACAAAAATAGTTATATAAATGCTTGCTAATATTAATCAATGTCCCTATGTCCCCATATGTCCCCATATGTATGGTCTCCAAGCAATTGATACATAGATAGATAGAACAATATAGAACGTATAAAATAATATATCATTTGTATTAACATTTGTACTTTGAATATTACGTTTGGTTTGCGTGATATAAGATACAGGTGGACATGCCTGCAAATAAATTATAATTGTTATAATTAATCAAATCAAAAGACATATGAGAAGTACTAAGTACGAGAAGTATTAAGAAAAATATACTTTTAACATAGAATTCAATATAAACTTATAAATTATAGTGTTATAACTTGCTTCAATATGCGATTATTTACATAATTGAAACTAATTATCCTTGTACATGTATGTATATATATATATATATGTATATATAGTGTGTCATTTTAACTGTTGCATTAAATTATCTCGAAATGAAAAAGTATATTTCAGATAAAAGAAATGATTTCGAGCGAGACATACTTTTGTAAATACTTTTTAAACATATTGTTTGTTACATTCTTTCTTTTTTAGGGGCAAACACCTAAAAGATATTAGATTGACAATTTAAGGATATATTAGATGTACAGTCTATACAAAAAAAATTGAATTTGGACATATGTTTAATATTTATATTTCAAATAAAGTTTATACATATAAAAGTTGTGTGAATAAGATTATATTTTTGTATAATAACACATTTTTGTAGTATATTTATTATAATTGTTATTATTTTCATTGTTAAATGTTAAAATTTCTTTAATGATAAAAAAATTTACATTTTTCTTTTATAAATGCTTTAAACGTACACATAAAATATTTTACATAATTTATGTAAAGTTTCTTTGCGATTCACTGATTACTTACAGAGATAGAGAACAAATAAGTATTTTATTTATTTACTGGATAACTAGTTCATGCAATGTAACTCTAAATATATAATCCTGAATGCATAATGTACTTATATTAAGAAATGGAGATATTTGTCATTTATTCTACAATATACAATATATTTCCATATACTTTTACTAGAATACAGATTTTAAAAAATACTACTATTTATCAAAACTTATTATCCAGACAGTAAATCTTTGTCACATTATTTTTAAATGTGATTTAAAATAATTTGTACTTTTTTAACAACTTCGTTGTCATTTTGAAAATATGAAACATTCTTAATTCTTTGCTTCTACATTTAATCGATTAAAACACCTATTCAAATATATTTAAATTTTTTTCCGTATAGTTTTAAGGGGAAAAACATTCATATTGTAAAAAGCACTTACACACAGACAATTTACATATCATTGATACATTACATATTACTACAGCAATCGCGCACATATAGGTACACGTAAATTTTCATATAACAATAATGTTCTAATTGGACGATTAAGTTTAATTTCATGAAATCCACGTTGCTGCTTCTTCGTGCAAACTACTAGTCTGTGGATTACTCTTTCATAAATATCGATTATACAGTTTTTATATGAAGCAAATGTTGTTACGATGTAACAGTTCTGGAGCATCATATTGCGTGTGGATTAAGAAATAAAAAAAAATATCAATTGCGAAACTTTTTGTCGTTCCCAGCATTAAGACTTTACTTCGCAGACACGTGATAATGCGTATTCTTTAATCCGGGAAAAGGATTTCGAATGAATAACACAGAAAAAAGTAATTGTTATATAAAAATTATATGTATTTCGGTAATACAAATGACTTTAGGATTCATTTCCTTCTTAAAGGACCCACCCTCCCCATGTTTAAACAAATGTCTTTCTAAATTATGAACGAGTAATCGTGTTTATTGATACACTGCAAAATTTGTTGAATAATTTGTAGAAATTATTTATTTTATTCTTCTTTATTTTATTATATTCTAACTTAGCTACTATTTTCTTATATTATTTTGGTTTTGAAAGTAGAATATTTGTGTCTTTAAGATAGAATATTTGTATTGTAAAGCAAAGAATAGGTGTTTTAAAGGAGAGAATTTGTGTTTTAAAAGGATTCTAAAGCAAAACTTGAACTTCGACGAAATCACAAGTGATCGCGCTGCGCGCCACATGCCTTTTCATATTGCCACAGCAATATCTCATGCAATCTATGATACACGCAGTCCCACATACGTGTCAATTTTCATATAAGAAATTCGTCACGATGAAGCGATCTAAGTCTAATTCTAATAAGACGATGATATTGGTTTGTAAATCACGTGTCTAGAAACCATTATTTCGTACGTATAGATTGCGAAGCTTTCATAGCAAGCAAATGTTGTCACAACTTGGCAGCTGAAACGCCATATTTCATTAAGAAATGGTAAAAAATATATCAATTTTAAAATTTTTGATCGTTTTCGGCATAGACTCCACTTTTCAAACATGTATTATTGTGCTTACGTAGTAAAACAAGAAATTTTAGGATCCTCTTAAAGCAGAGTATTCATCTGCTTTACTCCAATTGGAAAAGAAACAAAAAGTTAAAGTAACGTAAAACAAAAAGTTAATATTTATTATCAATTATATTTAATAAATGCTTCTTAATTATTTCAATAATCTTTATCGTATATCTTAGTGTAAAATCCGTAGTACATCTACAAAAAGTACATGAACTTGTCTCGCTCTATTCCTTATTAATTAATTGATAACAGGAGTATCTTATTCAATCTTGTCAATACTTTTTGGGATACAGAGACGTACAAATGATAAAATTACTGTATAGCAGGTAAAATAACTGCTAGAAAAGCATTCATGGAAAATATTCCCCAATCATATTGGTTTGAATCATATCACGAGAAAAAATTTCATACGATTACACACTAAGGATATGGCTAAAGCTCTATTTACGGAAAGTAAAGATTGACAATGCTTATAGCAGATCGACTATATGTACATAGAAAAAAGTAATAACTATTCTTTCCAAAGCGTCCTTTTTCTATGCACAAAGACAGGCCTCTGATCAAGTCTATGGTAGTTAATACTATTGAATTATTTTGGATGTCAGTGGTCCCTACTTTGATGACGGGAAAAATAATGATGCTAATATATTAAACAGTCTGATGACAGAGAGAAGTTACTCTACTTTAGAATGGTTATGGCCATTTAGAAGATGTTATGATCGTAGATCAAGAATGCCGTGATTCAATAATAACTTTGGAAAAATATGAATTGATATCGAAAATGCGTCATTTTTTTTAAGCAAAAAGACATGATATAAGTGCGAATGAATCCAGACTTGTGACCAAAATCCGTTGAACTCTCGAATCCATAAATGGTTTAATTAAAATGGAAAATGCTGGCCAATGTTTTTTCTAATACTCAAATATCATATATCGGAGACTACCTATTGTATCCGCATTGTGTAATGCTTATCGACCGCGAGTTCAAGTAACATCATCGGATAATGAAATAATTGCTCAAAAAATGCTCGCTTTGTCTAAAAAAATCTAACGATTTCCGAAAAATTTTAGAAGATGAAAGGTGATCCACAAAGACCACCAGATGGAGAAAATGCAGGCAACATCCATTACAGATATTGCGCGTTTAACATTCCAAGTTCTTTACAGAATAACGATTGGAATTTACTAGATAAAGTAAGCGGTCTTATGCACGAAAACATGATGCAAGATGGTTTACATGATGATTACGTGCTTTACATGCACAAACAGAAAGCAGACATTTTAAAGTTGAGGTTACAATTTCGACATATTTCATCCAAACAATACCAACTTTGAAAGATGGCTTTGATCCTGTCAAAGATTGTTATTGTCAATGCAAAACGGGAGCACGAACTGTAGGATGCTGTACGTACATTGCATCTGTTCTGTGGTACCTAGAACCTATAGATATATGGAAAATACATCTTAATACCATAGTGATGTTTATCCAGAATATGAAATGGATGCAGCTTTTTGATTCAAAACACATATTTTGAATCAAAACAGAATCGAAATTGAATCGAAGATGAGGAATAAAACATAAAAATACATTTAAAATTTAAAATATCTATTTCTGAATTAGTATGGCAACTCCATCGCTCCGTTTAAGCTGCAATCATTCGAATTGAATCTAATTGACCTTAAAATACAAATTTTTGTGAGTTTGGACAAGCTTTGAAGGTGGCTGAAATCGGCCCTTATGCGAGCTCTCTTCTATTTTATAAAAAATAGGTACAATGAATAATTTTGTTAAACAAACAAGTATATGTTTTCTTTACATCTGATTTATGTCATTATTTCATAAAAGTATTAGGATATTACGATTAGCATAAGACAATACAGCATATTCGCTCGATTTATATCGACTGACACTAACTGGATTACTATAATGCGCTTAGATTAAAATTAATCATAATTCTGAATGAATCATCTCAAAAATCTTTTTTTTGAAACCCCAACCAAACTGAAAAACATTAAACAAATCCTTTTAATATAATAAATAATATAATACTTACATAGTTCTAGTTGTAAAATCCTGAATCTTGTCAAAACAATCAAAAAAAACTTTCTGATTGTTATGACAAAATCAATGATTTTGGTTTAAATATAATGCATTTAATTATATACCCGCGCGCGCACTTTATTTATATCAAATCATAATCAAACAAAATTCTTCATGCATTATTGCGAAAATAGAAGGTTTGTTATATACCTGCGTAAGAATTATTATATTGTAATGGACAAAATTGTCGAATACATCTGAAAGAAAGTATGCTATCATTATACTTAATGAAAACAGTTTCGTTAATCCTTTCGCTCAGAAAGTGGTCTACTGGAATATCATCATTGTTTGGGATCCTATGCCGAAAGTGTATACATTATACGTGAGAATTTATGACATTTAAAATTAATAAAATGTTTTAAATGTTTTAATAAATGTTTTACGCTTAAACAACGTCATCTTAATATGTTTTTTAAAAAAAGGGAGTATTCCTTAAAACAAGATGATTATAATTTCATCGTAAATCATTTTTTAATTGCTCCCTTCATGCTGATGGCATTATAGATATACATCAATATACTACTACTACTACTACTAATTATGTTTAAATATCATTTGACAAAATCAGTATTACACTTGGCTGCATATGACTGTATGAGATGATTTGGCGTAACTCTTATTACAATAAATTACTTCGAATGCTGGCGTTCGTCTATGCGGATAGTTGTATGGATGCCGGACATAATCGGAACGAATTAAATTCAAATACGAATAGAGATATTTGTAAAAAAATATCCGAAGTATGTTCTATGTTATATATACGCATTTATTATATTATATATAATTCTATTATATACAGAATGGGCTCTGTTCACTTAGAATGTTTCGCTATTTTTAGAGATATGAAATGATATATTTATTAAAGTTGCATTTATTAAAATATATATATCAAGAGAGATATAATATACTGGTAATATTAGGTATAGAATTAGATATAGAATAGTTAGAGGAATATTGTGTAAAAAAAATCACATTAGGTATGGGAAAAAGTTCGTGGCGTTTTTCCCATTACATTTAATGGGAAAAACGCCACGAACTTTTTCCCACCTAATACAATTCCATTTAAAAAAGTGGAGGTGATCTTGAAATCTTCGAAGCGCCTCCATTCATAGACAAACTATTAGATGTAGGAAAAAGTTCGTAGCGTTTTTTTAATGCCATCTAATGGGAAAAAACGCCACGAACTTTTCCCACACCTAATATGATTTTTTTTACACAATATTCTTCTAATTATTCTATATGGTACAACTATTAAAGTAGTGGTATCAAAAAGCCAATAGTTTACGAGATATTTTCAACTTTATTCTGGAATACACATATATTGACATGAAATATTAAATAACTTGTAAATTATTAATATTTTTTGTAATCCTTAATACTTTTTCATGAATAATGAGATGAATCAATTGATGGAAAGAAAACATATAGTTGTCTATTTAAAAAATTATCCTTTATGCGTACATATTTTTTTTAAAGCAACTATGTGTTCTCTTTCCACCGATTGATTCAAAACTCTGTTCATAAAAGTATTAAGGTTAATTAACAAAAAATTAATAATTTATGAGTTTATTAAATATTTTACGTCAATATATGCTAAAATAAAGTATAAAATGTCTCGTAAATTATTGGTTTCTTGATACATTATCTTAATACTTTTATATGCAGAATAATTAGAGGAATCATATGTGTAAAAGAAATCATACAATTCCATTTAAAAAAGTGGAGGTGACTTTGACATCATCGAAGTGCCTCCATTCATAGACAAACTGTTAGTAATATATTATATCCTCTTGATGTTATACAACTTCAATAAATATATTATTACATATTTTTTAAAATAGCGGAAATATTTTAAGTGGACAGAATTATTACCCCATCCTTTACATATATATACATATATGTACATATATATACATATATGTATATGTGTATATATATTACATACTTTTATACTTTTATTTATTAAAAGAGGACATACCTCGCAAATAAAATTATATCCAAAGTTGTAATGACCCAAGCCAAATTTTACCTTTGTCTACTTTATTTGCAATATAAACTGCAAAATCTAATTGAAATAAATACTTTAATAAGCGTTAAATATATACTAACATTATTAACAGTTCAAATACTTGAATAAATTTTATTAAACGGATGAGTAAATTTAAGACATTATTATAAAACATCAATTATGTTTTATAATAATGTCTTAAATTATTAATATATATTATATTACATTGTCGCAGATATCAAACCGCAATCTTATTCTTTACGTTTAATGATTCCGTTTAATTATTTTTCAACTTCAATATCAAGATCAATCATTTTTTTTAGTTTCAAAGTACAGCATTTATATGTTGTACTTAGTAAATAATGAATTAAATTTAAGTCAAATTTAACACACATTTTCAAGAGTTAAGTTATTTAATTACAATGTTTTAGTTAAATTAACGACGATTATTAAATAGAAGCAAGGTAACATAGAGAAATTGTTAAAAAATAAATAATTCAAAATGATTATAATATACTATGAATTTTACATATTGTATTCTTTTACATGTATTTTTAAGATATTTGTACATATCAACATGAATTACAAAACTTTTATCAATTATTTTCAATTTTATATGCCAAAACGCATTGAGCATATTTTACATAATATTTATTGGCGAATAGTAGAATGTATGATAGTAGAATTGACAATATGATAGTATAATAACAGAATATAAAATAACTTTCAAAAACTCACTTTTGTTATATAAAATAAAAAATAATTTTGTTATATAAAATAAAAAACTTTTCCTAGCTTATCTGTGGCATTAGAATGTACAAGCATCCTAAAATATATATAGAGGAATAACACAATTGTAATGTCCCAATTTACACAATCATTCCATGAAATTTAGATAGATGTCCGAATTTTGAGAGCTAGTAAAATTATGCATAAGACAATTAAAATTTAATATAAAATTTTATTATAATTATTTACCTGTTTACATAAATCCTCATCGAGATTATAATTAGATAATTTATAAAGAATTACTATTGTCTCATTTATCTGAAATTATATTAACATTAAACGAAGGTTTGTAGTAAAACTGAAATTTTCAATGTGTTCAATTAATAAGATTTTGTCATTTCAAATAAAATTTTGACATGTGTAATTTCATTGCTTGTGCTTATTATATTCTAATTATAAACAATTATCAATGCTTTTAATCTACTATAACTATACCTTAAAATAAATAGTTTGACATATGTAGTGTAACTTGAGAAATAAAATGCTTTTCAAAACGGATTATACTATGGAATTAAAATATATATTTAATTCCATAGTATAATAAAATGTCCATATTCCCTGATGATTTCCAAACAAATGATACATTGACAGATCGATAAACCTTTAAATAAATACCATATCATTTGTATTAACATTTGTACTTTGAATATTACGTTTAGTTTGCGTGATATAAGACACAGTTGTAGGACGTACCTGTAAATAAATTATAATTGTCATAATTAATCAAACCGAGAGACACATACGAAAAGTACTAAGCAAAATATATTTTTAACGTAGAATATAAATTTATAAATTATAGTGTTATATCTTGCGGTTCATAATGTGTGATTATTTCATGTAATTGAAATTAATTTTTGAATATATATATATATATATATATATATATATATATGTGTGTATATATATATATAGTATAC
>NW_012130101.1:600505-606138 GCF_000143395.1 Atta cephalotes | reverse complement strand
TTTAGTATATATATATATATATATATATATATATATATGTGTGTATATATATATATGTATACGCATATAGGGTGTATCATTTTAACTATTGCATTAAATTATCTCGAAACGATACGGAAAAAATATATTTCAGATAATATATTTCAGAAAGAAATAATTTCGAGGGGGACATACTTTTTTAAATACTTTTTGAACATATTATTTGTTACATTGTTTTTTTTTTTAGGTGCAAACATCTAAAAGATATTAGGTTGGCAATTTTAGGATGCATTAGATGTACAGTCGCTACAAAGAAAATTGAATTTAGATGTATGTTTACATTTCAAATAAAATATAAAAGTTATGTAAATAAGATTATATTTTTGTTTAATAACACATTTTTGAAGAATATTTATTTTAATTATTATTATTTTAATTGTTATTGTTAAATATTATTAGGTGTACAACTTTGCTTCCGTCGTTTTCCTATAGATGGCTTTAGCGGTAAGTGGTGGTCGAAATAAATAGATCATAGACGTCATACAATAAACTTGGGTATTTGTCAACATAACCCCATAGAAACATTAGTCGATTTGTGTCTGCATCATAAAGTTATTCTCGATTGAAAATGTCAGTTTACGAGCCAAATTCTCGTCATTTGCGGGAGGTTTTAATTTTTTGCTTCAATATGAAGAAATCTGCGGCTGAAGCTCATTGAATGCTCTCAAATACTTATGGTGAGGCTGCTATTAGTGAAAGAACGTGTCGTGAGTGGTTTCAACGCTTCAAGAACGGTGATATTGATGTCCAAGGTCATGCTCTGTATTTGGTGGGACCAGCTCGGCATAGTGTATTATGAACTGTTAAAACCGACTGAAACAATCACAGGCGATCAGTATCGAACACAATTGATGCGTTTGAGCCGAGCATTGAAAGACAAACGGCCGCAATACAACGAGAGACACGATAAAGTGATTTTGCAGCATGACAATGCTCGACCCCATGTTGCGAAAGTGGTCAAGACATACTTGGAAACGTTGAAATGGGAAGTCCTACCCCACCCGCCGTATTCTCCAGACGTTGCTCCCTCTGATTATCACTTGTTTCGATCAATGGCACACGGCCTGGCTGACCAGCACTTCTGATCTTATGAAGAAGTAAAAAATTGAATCGATTCGTGGATAGCCTCAAAAGATGACCAGTTTTTTCGACGCGGGATTCGTATGCTACCCGAAAGATAGGAGAAAGTAATGACCAGCGATAGACAATACTTTGAATCATAAATGTATAACCAGTTTTTTACAATAAAGCCTCGAATTTCGGAGAAAAAACGGCGGAAGCAAAGTTGTACACTTAATAAAGTTTTTTAATGATAAAAAAATTTACATTTTTTTTCTTTTATAAGTACTTTAAATTCATATAAAATGATTTATGCAAAGTTTTGTTGCGATTCACTGATTACTTATGAAGATATAGAACAATAAATATTTTGTTTATTTACTGAGCAAATAGTTCACACAATGTAATAAGTACATAAATAAATAACTATATACATAAATAACTATACATAAATAATCCTGCATATATAATGTACTTATATTAAAAATTGAAATTTTTATCACATATTCATTCTGTATAATGTATTTCCATATACTTTCATTAGAGCACAGATTAAAAAAATACTACTATTTATTAAATTAATTTATGGTCCAGATTGTAAATCATAACGTTTGTCGCATTATTTTTAAATGTGATTTAGAACAATCTGTAATTTTTTCACAAATTTGTTATTATTTTTAAAATATGTATATAACATCTTTAATTCTCTGCCTACATTTAATCGATTACATTCACGTTTAAATTTTTAAGGGAAGTTTTAAGGGAATCATAAAGACGAATATTCATATTGTAAATAGCACTTATACATACCAGGTAAATATGAAACCGGAATTTACCAATAGATGGCCATAGCTGTCAATGTTGCCGTCAGACGGCGCCATTGATGTTATTTCCTTGTTCTGACATCTGACAAAGATTTTCAACTCACAACAATACAAGTTTCATACAACAGTATAGTTTGTAATAGTTAAACATGCCGAATTTTGTGCCTGAAACTACAATTTGCGGACAGCATTGATTTTCTGTTACCATGTTTCTGTTTGAAGAAAACTACTGCAGAAACGCATCGAATGCTTGTCGAAGTTTACGGTGAGCATACTCTTGGTAAATCACAGTGCTTTAAGTGGTTTAAAAAATTCAAAAGTGGTGATTTTGATGTGAGAAACGAAGAACGTGGAAAATCACCGAAAAAGTTTGAAGACAACGAATTGTAAGCATTATTAGATAAGGATGACGCTCAACCTCAACAACAACTCGCGGATCAATTGAATGTGACACGAGAAGTCGTCTCCATACGTTTGAAATCCATAGGAAAGATCCAGAAGATGGCAAAATGGGTTCCACATGAACTGAATGAAAGACAGCAGGAAAACCGAAAAACCACTTGCGAAATGCTGCTCACCAGATACAAAAGAAAGTTATTTCTCCATCGAATTGTGACTGGCGATGAAAAGTGGATATAATATAGGATTGAGAATCTTAAGCGTAAAAGATCATGGGTAATTCCAGGCGAACCATCGACATCGATTACAAAGCCAAATCACTATGGACGGAAGACAATGCTCTGTGTTTGGTGGGATCATAAAGGTGTGATTTATTATGAACTGCTAAAATCTGGCGAAACCGTTAATACTGCCGACAACAAATGATCAATTTGAACCAAACTTTGTGTGAAAAACGACCGGAATATCAAAAAAGACAACACAAAATGATTTTGCTTCATGATAATGCACCATCACATACAGCAAAACTGATCAAGGAAACGATTGAGACATTTAGTTAAGAAATACTTTCGCATGCGGCTTACTCATCAGACTTGGCTCCGTCCGATTACCACTTATTTGCATCGATGGGACACGCAACTTGCTCAGCAGCGCTTCACTTCTTACGAAGATGTACGAAAATAGCTAGATGACTGGTTTGGCTCAAAAGAGCAACAATTTTTTTTGGCATCCACAAATTGTCAAACAGGTGGAAAAAAATGTATAGCTACCGATTTTTAATACTTCGAATAAAATATTTTTTATCATTTTCATACAATAAACATGTATTTTCTATAAAAAAATTCCGGTTTACATACCTGGTAGACGATTTACATTATATACTATTATAAAATCTCACGCATATGAAGATATATGTAAATTTTCATATAACAATAACATTCTAATTAGACGTCTTCAATTTAAAAAAAATCTACATTATTTCTTCTTGCAAATTTCTTCTTGCAACTGTGGATTACTATTTCATAATTATACATTGTACAGTTTTTATATGAAGCAAATGTTGTTACGACATAACAACTTTAGATATTAGTATTAAGAAATAATAAACAAAATCTCAATTTCAAAACTTTTTGTCATTCTCAATATTTAGACTCTACTTCGCAGATATGTATTAATGCTTATTCGTTAATTCTGGAGAACGATTTTTGAATGAGTAACAGAGAAAGAGCTAACTGTTATACAAAAATTATGCATTTCGGTAATACAGGTGACTCATACATGCACGCACGCGCGCATACTTTAGGATTCACTTCCTTCTTAAGGGACCTATTCTCATTCTGCTTAAGTGCGAAATAAATTATGAACGCGTAATTATGTTTATTGATACTCTGCAAAATTCGTTGAATAATTTGTTAACATTATCTATTCTATTTTTTTTATTTTATCATTTTCTAACTAGTTACTTTTTTCTTATATTTTCATTTTGAAAGAGTATTTTTGTCTTTAAGATAGAGAATTGGTTATAAAGCAAAGAATAGGTGTTTTAAAGGAAAGAATTTTTGTTTTAAAGCAGAGAATTCGTCTGCTTTATTCCATTTGGAAAAGAAACAAAAAGTTGAACATATGTTTATTAATGATTTATGATATATTAATGATACATTATTAATGATTGTAATTAATGATTTTTTAAAGTAGGACAAACGACTATTAAAAAAGTCTGTAGAAGATCATGACCTTAGGATCACCTTAACAATATCTGTCATGATTATTGAAATTGGTGAAGGCAATATGATACTATAACCTATATTATGATACTATAACTCAGTGAGAAATGATAATCGAATTGATATCGATTCGACGTTGAAGGAATCAAATCCACATCGAATCGACATCACTTCAATATCGATTTCATTGTTATTTCTCACTGGGAATTATGAATGAATCCAGACTTGTGATCAAAATCCATTGGATTGTCGAATCCGTAAATGGTTTAATTAAAACATGGAAAATGCTGGCCAATGTTTTTATTAACATTTATTTACCATACATCGGAGATTACGTAAGAATTGTATCCGCATTGTGTAATGCTTACTAACCACCTCGAGTTCAAATAACTAGATGATGAAATAATTGCTCAAAGAATGCTCGCTTCGTCTAAAAAAACCCAATGATTTCCAAAAGATTGTAGAAGATGAAAGGTGGCTCAGAAAGATCACTATTTGGGAGAAAATATAGGCAACATCCATTAGAGATTTTTCGCGTATGATACTCCAAGACCTTCATAGAATAATGATTGGGATTTACCAGATAAAGCAAGCGGCGCGGCGTTTTATACACGAGAAGTATGATGATTACGCAAAAAATGGTGTTTACGTGCTTTACATGCACAAACAAGAAGCAGATATTTTAAGAGTTAAGTCTCGACATATTTCATCCAAACAATACCAATTTTGGTTTTGGTATGAGGAGGATGGCTTTGATCGTATCAAAGATTGATATTGTCAATACAAAATGGGAGCACTGTAGGATACGCATTGCATCTATTCTGTGGTACGTAAAATACTATAGATATATGGAAAATACATCTCAATACTACAGTGATGCTTACCATATTTAGAATATGAAATGGATGCAGCTTTTTAGTCCGAAACAGATAAATCGGAAGATGAGGAATGAAACATAAAAATACATTTAAAATTTAAAATATTGATTTCCGAATAAATATGACAACTCCGTTTAAGGAATCACTCGAACTGAATCTAATTGACTTCAAAATATAGATTTTCGTGAATTTGGATAATTTGGAAGAAGCCAAAACTCTTATGGGCCCTTCTTTTCTTTATAAAAAATACGTAAGCACAATGAATAATTTTGTTAAATAAATAAATATATGTTTTCTTTACACATGACTTATGTTATTATTCTATTCATAAAAGTATTAGGATATTACGATTATCAAAAAATTAATGATTTATGAAATATTTAATATGTCAATTATATGCGCCAGAGAAATATATCCTTAATATCTCATAAATTATTGATTTTTGTATATTTCTAACAGAATATTTTTACATGTAGATGATAGAAAAATCATATTACATAATATGTCATATAATTCTACTTTAAAAAGCGCAAATAAACATAATATTTTCACGTCTCTCATCATCTCTGTCTAGAAAAGAATAACATGATCATATTAGGCTCCTCTCGAAGCAATTGCCCTTTCATAAAAAATATTTTTTTTGTTACTTTTTATATTTTTTGAACTATGTTGATGTGAAAGTTAGATTAAGACATTCTGTATATATATAT
>NW_012130101.1:587968-597445 GCF_000143395.1 Atta cephalotes | reverse complement strand
AAGCAAAGTTGTACACCTAATATGTACATACATACATTGTACAATGTGTATTCACATTGCACTAACATAACATTTATAATTCTAACATTGTTGTAACATATATAAAAAAAACATTATTAGTGAATATAAATTATAATTATATTTTATATGTATTATAATGTACATATATACAATAATGTACCCAAAATATAATTTTAATATTGCATATATCAACGAATAGAAGCTCCGATCGGTGAGCCTCCGCGCCGAGCTAGGCTCGTCTAACAAAACAGCGAGTTCATTCCTCAGAATCTGTCTTTCTCTCTGTGATTGCTTGTTTTTTGACCGAAAATATTTTCTCAGCGATCTCAGCTGCGTGTCATAAGGGGGAAAGAGACATTCTAGATAATACATAACTTTTATTAAATTATATTAATTCTTTGCCCTACGATTTAAGTTCCGATGGCGCATGCCATAATTAATAGCCTGGAACGTATTGTTTATGTTTGGCCCGATATCACGGCTCTCACTTATAATACTCATGTTTGGCCCGATTTCTTTACCACCAGTTTCACACGATATTGTAGCAAAAAGGTTAATCATATACATTTCTCATTAACGTATAATAACAAAAATGATTTCAAAACGTAATAGTTGATGAGATATAGTTTATGATTTTCCGTATACTTTATGTACCGCGTTCGTAGAGATGATCCGCAAGAACTCAACGTAGTCTCGAGCGTAGGTGCGAGATCAGAATATTTAAGATCCTACGTTCGATCTTGCTTTTTCCTTTTTTTCATAATTCTTTTTTTTATTAACGTTATTAAACATATATTTTTAAAATTATAGAAATTATATGTGTACTTCAGTGTGCTTGAAATTAGTTGAACATTTCGAGCCAATTTCTGAAGTGCTGATTTCAAAGAGATAGTGTAGCAAAACTCTACTTCGTGCATAAAATTTAGAGCTAGTGTGACATTAAAAATTTTAAAAATGGAAGTCAATCGGCAGCAGAATTAAACACCATAACAAGTACACATGGTATATGTACACTTATATAGTACAGTATTGATTCAGCACTTACACGCAACTGGTGTAGTGCGAGATTATACTCAGTGTATCTCTATAGAGAAAACGTTACAACATGCTGCAATCATACCTTCCAGCAAATTATCATAAAAATATTTTCCTTTCTACATAATTGTTATTTTCTTAATAATAGATTAAACATCATATTAATAAGTAAATACATTTTACTGAATGTAATGTACTTTTAAAATATTATTTTATTATTTTTACGATACATTCGATTTCTTTCAAAGAGCTACTGATTACGCTTATAATAAGAGTCGACACAGAACGAGATACATAAACTGGAATGGCCACTTAATTCCAATAACTCCGTGATATCTTCTTTATTCAACATGTGAATAAAGAAGGCATGTTGAATAAAGAAGACATCACAGAAGACTAAGGAAAGTAAAGAATTAAAAAAAAAATTATCGTGTTTTGAAATTATTTTTGCTATTATACATAAATTGGAGGGATATAGGATTAATATAATTTATTAAAACTTATACGTCATCTATAGTTCCTTTTAGTTATACATGTTGAATGACTGAAATTAGTCAGAAAGCATTTTCGGTATAGACACTAGAAACAAGCGACTATAGAGAGAGAGAGGCAGATTTTAAAGGATAGTCTCGTTATTTCGCTCGACGAGCCCAGATCGGCTTGCAGAACTTCATCGATTACAATCTTTTCCTTGTAAGTTCCTGGGCATACGTTATGTCGCTATGGCAGAAAGAAAAGATATTATATCAACAGTAATTTCGCACAAACAAAAAATTTTGTGTTACGGACAAAATACTCTATTTGCACACAATGTCTCATAATTTTCTGAATTTTTGAGTTGCTTAATCTTCCTTGTAAGCAATGCAATAAGTGATGAAGCAATAGTTAAAATCATATACACACGCACGCACGCACGCACACACACCGACACACGCACTCGCGCAATCACCTACACACATACCAGTTATCTCAGTTTCTCTTATGCATAAAGTAGAGATACGTTTTCTGAATAAAATGCAATTTACACCAAGTCAATTTTTTTATTTGCTATCAATCAGGTTGAAAAAAATGATTTTGAGAAAAACATGTTTGAAGTTTTACTTTCAGATTACTATATATATGTTTACTACAAATTTAAAAATTTAATAAATTAAAAAATTTAATAAATAGAAACCGACCGAATTAATGTAACAACATAATATAGTAGAGAGCGCCTAAGGCGATCAAAGTTGAAATGACAAATAATATAATATTATAAATTCATGAATTTAATTAATCTCAAATGTGACTGTGCACCAAAATGTTTGGACGTTAAAACACAATCAATCTAGAGAGAGAGATACTAATAAGTGTGAGCCGTTTTACAATCGCGAGTATATATAATCCCTTTCTTTATTTTAAATAAGAAACTTTTATTGCGAAAAATATTTTAGTATCTCAGATTGATTGTGTTTCTTTCAACATATTAAAAGATTTTTTTCAAAATTTTACACTGTTTAAAGCCCTTAAGGGAAGGATTAAATACGAGATAATAATTTTGAGGAATCGACAATTAGCAAGGATAATTTAGAGAGATTTAGATGCAGCGAATTATTAGTAAACAACTTTGGCAAGAGATTTTAGATCTTTATTTAAAACAAAATAGATTGTTAAAACATCGAATGAGTGAAAGGATTTGAGAAGAATTACGTCGTCTGCGTACATGAAGAGCTCGGAAGACAGAGAAATATTAGATAAATTAGAGACAAAAATATTAAAAAGTAGGAGTCCAAGAATGATACTTTGAGGTACCCCAGAGAGAACAGCATCAGGAGAGGAGAAAAAAGGAAAAGGATTATACATGAGGACTTGCTGTGTATGATTTGTAAGGAACGAGCAGATTAGTGAGAGGGCCGAATGGGATAGACTTATGACATAGCTTGAGTTTGACTAAAAGTAAGTCATAATTGACGGTATTGAAGGATCTTTTAAAAAAACTTTTTATAATTTTGTATTTGTCTATAATTGTGAATTTAAGACTCCTTTAATGCTTTCAATTAAAAATACTGTTAAACAAGAGATAAGTAGTATTAAAAGATTAAGTATTATTATATAGGGACCGATACATTAACAAATTTTTTACCTTAAAACGACAGAAACTGGTGAGAATTAACATAATGATGAGCAACGATAAGAAATATTCCATGAATATAATTCCAGATAGCAAATAAGACAAGTAATATATTTCAGAAATAATAATATGTAAGAAAGCTCCATACGGCCAAAGCATACAAGTAAGAGAGATACAGCCTGCATTGTCCACGAGGATATTCGAACATATCCAAATTGCAAAACGATCCAATTATCAATAATGGTTCCAGTGCTCTTTCTAGCGTTTCTGTCATAGTTTCTGTATCGTCGGCTAGTATTTTAACTGAATTAGTTCTTGCTGCATAAGACACAAACACGTTTTAATATTTTTTATAAGATTTTCAGAAATAGTTTTTGCATTTCTTCTAGGAACTTTATAGGTAACACACTGTAAGATATATTATATACACTGGAGAATAACGTATTTATATGCCACTTAATCAGCAAGTACTGAACAACAGAATGGACGTAGGTAATCTAGATTAAATTGCCTTTCCTTTCGCGGAATTTTTATTTATAGTTATATAGATTGAGGCCACTAGATATGAATTACTCTTGAAAGAAAAATTCATATTTTTATTCAGAAGAATATCAAATTAATAAAATATTTAATGATTGTAATTGATCATAAAGATTACATTATGGACGATTTTATTTTATTTCGGTACCATATTATATGTTTTAATTTTGATTAAATTAAGTAATAACAATTATCTACAATTATATTAATAGTCAGTTCACCAAATGCTTTACTTTTTTAGATTTAATTTCAATTGAGCGTGATATTGACTTTTTCATGAAATTTAATGCTATTTACTCCCGTAATAGCCATAAAGCAATTTTTATGATATTACACTTTAAATAAATTTTTTAGGTATATATCCTAGTTTAATGTCTTACATTTTATTAGTTAACGACATTAATAAAATGTGCAGTGCTATTGTTAATAAATAAAAAAATAATTGACACTTGAAAAAGATAAAGCAAATGCTAAAGAATCTTGTGTTATGCATTATTTGATATGTAGAAAATACGAATAATTGTTTAAATATAATGTGTGATCCGGAACTAGTGCCTGATCCGCATTTAATGCTTTTACTCTATTATTACAAGACAAGACACAAATGATTGTAAATGTAACTATATCAGTAACATTTATACTACTTTATACTAAGTACAAATGTACTCAATGGATGCTTTTTACTTACGTAACTTCTAATGACACGGCTAAGTTGAAGCTGATAAATTTGATAAAATATTTGATATATTGAAGATATGTGCACAATATAATGCTCTTTGTAACGTAAAGGTAAATACAATTATTCTTATAATGATAATATAATCTATTAATGTAAAAATGTGATGTTAATTTTACTATTATTTTTTATTTTTATTTTCAAAATATTTTCATATATATGTATACAACCAATTTTATGTACTCACATGTATACACTATCATAGTATTTATTTTCGTAAAGTAAAAGATTTATACAATATACTGCAAATAAAATTTGATTTCGGTTAATTATTCTTTGCTTTCTATTTTTTAATTTACTGTAGAGAAATTCAGATATATTAAATACGCATAAGATAACACAGGAACCACCCTATATCTATACATATATATGGATGGATTTCTCGTAAAACGGAAAAGAAGTTAATAATATATCAAGCTAATGAACTTAATGTTTCATATCTTTTTGTAATACATGATAAAAGATAAAGCGAGTAATATAAATATAAAGGAAAGTCGCCGATACTGTCATAGTCTTCTAAAGCGACACTCTCTTATTTCTAAAAAACTAATTACTGGACTTTATTTAATATTATTAACAAAAACATGATCTGTACTGTATTAACGTTCAGTTAATTAAAAAATTGTAAACGCATAATTCGTATTTTTTTTATTTGCTTCTATACAAAATCGGCTAAAAACGAATTCAATGAATGCAAAAATAAAATTCTTACAATTGTAAATTGCGTAATTTAAATAATAGTGACTATATTATTAATATATCAATTATATCATTTTAAATGCTTCTAATTTCTTAAATCAGTTTTATTTATATTATTTTTTTCTTTTAATTTTTTCATAATACAATATAAAAGCGGGGTGCAATGTAAATCGGCACACCTGTCTGTAAACAAATCATGAATTAACTTAATTTTCGTAAGGTTGCTTTATAATGTCAAGTAACTCAATCAGAGCAATGATACGTATATCGCAAAGTATATGAGAAATCATCGCATTATACATTTTCATCTTGCAGAACAGCAGTAAATACACATAATTTAACAAAAATGTTTTATATTGAAATGAAAATTCTGGAAAATCTTATATACATTTATTTATAAGTACTTTATACAGATAATTTCTGTAAAAGAAAAAAAATAGGAATATGGCATATATATTGTATTACTGTCTACTGTCAGTTTTGGAATTCATTTTATCGAATGCTCATTTTTGCTTATCTTCTTACGAAAAAATTAATTATTGCAAAATTTCAAACATTATTATATAAATGCTTATATTGGGTCATTTAAAAAGTATTCGCGGTTTTTTGTCACTAGATGGTCACTTGATAGTCATATATCAGGCAACATTAATCCGATTGTGTCAAACGAACGCGCGTCTGAAAGATGATATTTTAAGTTACATTTTTTTGTAAACAAAGTTTGGTAATTCATCAATCGTGTCAAAAGTTATATTGATTTGAAAATGAGTGAAATTTTTGAAGAAATACGCTATATGATGCTTTTTTATTACAAAAAAAAGGCAAAAAACGCAGCACAAACATGCAGAAAAATTTGTGAAGTTTACGACGCGGATGCTGTAAGTGAACGCAGGACGCAGAAGTGGTTTGTTCGATTTCGTTCTAGAAATTTTGATGTCAAAGATCGACCTGATTGGCCAGTCACTGAAAAAGTCGATGAAATTTTGCAACTGGTTGAGCAAGATCAGCATGTGAGCTGTCAGGAGATAGCCAATGCACTAAGATCATCAACCATGTGACAGTTTGGAATCATTTGAAAAAGGCTGGCTACGCAAAGAAATTAGATGTTTGGGTTCCACATGAATTAACACAAAGAAATTTGATTGATCGAATTTCCATCAGCGAAACACTACTAAAACGAAATCGATCCATTTCTGAAGCAAATCATCATGTGCGATGAAAAATGGATAAAATACAAGAATATCGCTCGTAAAAGATCATGGGGTAAGCGCGGCGAACCACCACAAACGATTTCAAAGTCTGGATTGACGGCAAATAAGGTGATGTTGTGTGTATGGTGGGATTGGAAGGGAGTCATCCATCATGAGGTGTTACCACATAGCCTAACGATTAATTCAGAGTTCTAATATTCACAACTGGATTACAGGAAGCGATTAAGGAAAAACGACCAGAATTGATAAACAGAAAAGGTGTTGTCTTCCATTATGACAACGCCAGACCACACACATCTTTGATGACGCGTCAAAAATTGAGGGAGCTTGGTTGGGAAGTTTTGATGCATCCACCATCCAGATCTTGCACCGTCTGACTACCATTTGTTTCGATCTCTGCAGAACTCTCTTGATGGAAAAACATTAGCCGACAAAAGAGCTGCCGAAAATCATTTGAAAAAGTTTTTCGCCGATAAATCACAGAAGTTCTACACGGATGGAATTATGAAATTACCTGAAAAATGGCAAAAGATTATAGATAATAATGGCCAATATATACTTGATTAAAATTGATTTTCAATAAAGAAAAATTTCATTCAAAAATTGAACAAAAAACCGCGGATACTTTTTAAATGACCCAATATCTGATAGAAGACATTTTTTAGTTTGTATTAATGTATTTAAAGTTTATTTTTATCTTTTATTTAAGAAATATTATCTAAAAATAAAATGGTATGGTGGTATCAGCGACCTTTCCCTAAATGTATAAAATAATATTACCATTATATTAAAAGAAATCAGTTTTCGGAATTGATTGTCACACAAGATTGATTCTCAATAAGCTAATAACTCAACCATGCATTCTCTTTTTACTATAGATTGCTGATTAAATTGTGTAAAATGCTCTGCATCAAAGTGTTTGTTACTTACAATGTTATAATCTGTCCGTTTTTACCAAACATAGTTATGGCAATAAAAAAGACATTACTTCGTAATTCTATTTTTGCAGACGCGTATTATAAGACAAATTTTATTAGATTAACTTGTTTGAATATTTGGTTTCAAATATCAAAATTTAGCAATTTTTATTTTTTTTTTTATATTAGAAGGTACAAAATTAAAGTTTTTGTTCAATAATAAACATTATATTATTAAAATATTTACTAAATGACAATGTACACTTATTGCAGAGCCAGAATTCAGATTTTCTTGAATTATATGCGAATTTTATGTTATTATTTGTAGTTTATAAATATATGAGATATCCTTTCTAAACAAAATGTATATCGAAAATGTTATAAATATGTATAAGTAATTTATGTATTTTATATTTTATGTAAAAGGATTTAATTCTCTTTCATGTATTACATTTTATTATATTATTCTTTGTACATTAATTCTTTCTTTGTGTTCTATAATTTGGTATTAAAATATATCGCATAAAAAATAAAAAAATTGTATGTAAACATGAAAACATTTAAATCCAGCAAATACAAAGTTAAATGTATCGTATTTCTTAAGCGTAATTTGTCACATAACAATAAAACTGTAATATAACACATTATATTACAGTTATTTTGTAATTTGGTTTTTTAAATTTTTAAATTAAATTTGAAAATAAAAAAGAGGATTGCCGTTAAAAATCAGTGAGTGATGGAGAGCCTAAGTAGGTCCTTTGATCTTTAGAGCTAGTCATTTCAAAATTACTGCTTCAAAGGATTGGTGCATAGAACCATGTGATATTTAAAATTTGAAAATGAAAGTTGACGAGGAGCAGAATTTTAGCGCAATAATAGGTCTGTTCGCGTTGCTTGCACTTGCGTGCACTTTATGCACTCAGCACTTTCTTTTTCTTCAACGTCTGAATATATATTTATCTCATTTTAAGTACATACATTTTTGAGGATTTCAAGTTATACAAACAGACATAATTGGTCGTCCGTAGCGCGTATTGCACGCTTGTTGTAATCCTGTATTTCATATATACTTTAATTTATTTCGTTGCAGCATGAAAATACTTAAAAATCAAGATATAAGATATATATATATATATATATATATATATATATATATTTTATTTTGTCATACACTGACAAGAATAACTGAAAAAATAACATATTCAATCCTAATCCGTCTTTACAATAAATACGACACACTTGTGTTATAATTATGAGGCAGTAAATAAAAACTGAAGTTATTAGAAGTTATTATAATAGTTATTAGCAAATAATACTAAACATATAATTATGTTTTATCCTCGATTTATGTTAACTTCTTAATACGGTTCTCAGTAATATATACAGGAATATTCTGGACCACAGATATATGCGCTGTCACCAGGCAGTGTTGGCATTGTGGTCGCGAGAGGAACCTGTTAAAAGGAGGGTGGGAGATTAGGGTGAGGGAACGTGTAGAGAAGAGAAGTAAAAATGTAAAAATGCTGCGTAGAGAAAAGAAGTAAAAATGCAAAATTTATCTGATATCCCCATCCCCCGCTACCTCCTCCGCAGCCGTCACCTCTACCTAATCGTCCTCTTCCTAATCCATCTTCCTCATTCATACAGTCTCTACGGCTCAAGCGGCAATCTCTGCTGCCTCTACCTCAGCCTTTGACGCCATCACAGCAAAGTATATTACACAAAAATGTAATAATTCCTCCTCATTAGTTAAATCGAAGAAATCGAGCATAAATTCGATCAATTCGTCACTTGTGCAAGATGCGAAATTAATAGTCGAGAGACTCTCATCGAGTTCATACTCGACTTCTTCCTCCTCTTCGATGGGAACATCCTCGCCGACAGAGACATCTTTCTTCTCAATTTCGTCGGCTTTCATGAGGGGGATATCCTCCTTCCTCTCATCATTTTTTTCAAATTTATTTGGGTTCTGAATTTCATTTTTACACACACACACACACACACACACACACACACACACACACACACACACACACACACACACACACACACACACACACACACACACACACACACACACACACACACACACACACACACACACACACACACACACACACACACACACACACTACTACACACACACACACACACACACTACACTACTACTACTACTACTTACTACGTTAACTACTACTATTAACGTAT
>NW_012130101.1:559654-587948 GCF_000143395.1 Atta cephalotes | reverse complement strand
ACTACTACTACTACTACTACTACTACACTACACTACACTACACTACTACACACACACACACACTACTACACACACACACACACACACACACACACACACACACACACACACACACACACACACACACACACACACACACACACACACACACACACACACACACACACACACACACACACACACACACACACATCATTTAAATACATACAACTGATGAACGCGCGCGGACAAGACGTGGAACAGGAAATTTATTTTAAATTTATTTATTTTAATTAATTTATTTTAAAGCAGAGAATTTTTGTTTTATATAGCAGAACTTTTTTTTTGTCTCACTTAGCAACTTTTTTAAACAGGAAATTTATTTTAAAGTAGAGAATTTTTATTTTATATAGGATGAATCCGCGCGTGGACAAGATGTGGACAAAACTGACGCTGAAAAGCATTCTTCGCTGTAGCGCGACTGCCCGGAATTTATCTATGGTAATAGATCCGGAATTTATCTATGGCAAATCGGTATATATAAAACAAAGTAAATCAAAAGTGTTGCCGCGAGAAGATCGATATAATAATTCTGAAGCAGTTGTCTTTGTTGTGCATAGAGCATCCGATTATTAAACGTTACTGTTATATGCATTGAGATATTAAGCAGTGCTGCTGCGCCATCGCCGCCGACGCCACAGCCATGCGCTCTACCTCATATACTTGCTATATACAATACTTACCATCTTTCTCTCGATACGTTATGCCACCTATTGCGACTCATGTGCATCCTACTTATGATCTTTTCTCTCGTTGCAGCTTCCTATGTAATTCCTTTTACTTATTCTCATACGCAAAATATATACATATACATATATATTTTTTATTTCTATTGTATTTATATTCTAATAATATTTTTAAAGCGAGCGCAGCGATATTGTCAGATGCGATCAATTGCGATGATGCTGTTGACACATGCAATATAATATCATGAAGAAGATAGAAAGGAAAAGAACGAATAAATATCGTAGACGGAAGGAATAAATAATTTCAAACGCTGAGACATACAGTTTAAATTTTTATTTATTTTTCATATACTATTAGGTTGGCCGGAAAGTTCGTGCCGATTTTGAAGGAAATTGAAGAAGGTTTAAATTTTAGTACACATTTATTAAATTTAAATCTTTTGCGGCACGAACTTTCCGGACAACTCAATATATATAGTATTATCCATAGTTTTTATACTTACCGAATATATCTTTTATCCTTTTGCTGAGTATCCACACGTTTTGTAGCACTTCTCGCAAGTGATTGAAGCGAATGTTGCGATTTGTTACTGAGCACGCGGCACGCATGCTCAAAATAAGAAACTAAACATTGAACAATCATCAGATCGGTATTTATAATCAGATCTTATATTCAAGATCGTTTTAAATTCAGTCTTAAGAAGAAGTCACGAACTAATCAGAGGTCATATTAACGTTTTAAGACATTACTTATTAAGACAGTTAGATCTTGAAATAAGAACGGACTATATGAAACCCATAGAAAACAAGAATCTTTTTATTATTTCTAATGGTTATCTTAAGAATTTCTTTCAAACATAGTTGAATAAATCTATGAAGTGATTCATTTTAATCTTATAAAGATGTATTTTCACACATATTTTCAAAATAATGAAGAAATTACAATAAATTATGAAAAAATTACAGATTAATCTAGATCATATTTAAAAGTAATACAAAAAATTATTTAGTTAGTTATCTACGTTTACCGTCATCTGGTTCAAAAGTTAGTTCAATAAGAACTAATATTTTTTATTGTTCTTTAATAAAACTGTATGAAAATGTATTATAAAATAATGACAAAAATTTTTTGTGTAAATTTCGAGATAATTTATATGAAATTACATTGCACCATCTCGTACGTATAACGCACTTTAATTTCATTAACATTTAATGTAATTGTTAAAAATTTTATAAAATTTAATGTATTTAAATTTTCAGTTAGACAATTACATTTAATTTTATGACATTACATTAAATTTAACGTATTTTTATGAAATTTTATAAAATTTAATGTACATTACATTTAAGTAAAGTACTGTAATTTAGTTTTTAGTTAAATCAATCATTACTTTTAATTTCGTTCATAACCACATCATTTACATGTAAGGAATATTTCTCAGTGCAGCATGTTAAATCGTAGAAAATTAACCAATCACAATCGAATGTGAGAAGAATAATAATCTATGATTGGTCAATTTACCACGACTTAAGACTGCTACGATTGCTTATCACCGATAGATTAGATATTATTATTAAAGACCGACATCCTTACAGAAGTTCGCATACGTATGAATATGGAAGTGATTAAGAGTTAAAAATTGATAATATTGTATTAATTATATGATTTATTAGATTTATTAGTAGAGTTTAATAAACATATTTATGCATTTATAATTCAGTAATACTCGATTTTTCTTTAAAATTGTGATTTCAGTATTATCATCAAAGTTTGATTATCAATAGAGATGATAATTGCAGAGAAAAAAATTGTAATTTTTCTGCAATATATAGGATATTACAACTTTACAAGTATGCATATTTATGGAACATTTATGTAATAAAAAATCATGAATTTAATAATGTATGAGCCAAATATTTATAATAATATTAATAGTAGTAAATTTATATCAATTGTCTGTAATGTCAGCATTTTTCAATTATCCCTTGGGGCCCTTTTTATATTACCGAAAATTTATCCAGGATTGATCCAGGTCTTTAATAGTATCTAGTCGGTGACTTCATACAAGAAAGCAGAAGAATATGTTAGAGGGACAAGAATATACTATAAGGACATTAATTAAAGGAAAATAAACGATAAAAATATTATTATATGCTAAATCTATGTCACAGACGCACAATTTATTGAGTTTACTCTATTCTCGATGCAACATAAACGCGTCGTTCTTTGGATGCGTGTAAAGCTATCATCCCCCATATTTCGAAATCGGAATTCAGGGGGTCAATCATATATTTTCACGCGAAAATTTCCATATTTCACTTTTCATTTTTTATTCATCGAGATTTCATATGAAATTTTTCATGTATAGCGATTACATATGCGATATTGCATGGACGACTGAACAATCTATATAACCTATAACAACAGAAAGAAAAATAATAATGAACATGACTATGAAAAGAAATGTTATTAAATTATTTAAAACGCAATCCCGAATTAGTGAGGGATAGAATAGATAGAAAAAACGAGAGTTGATTAAAATTGGTAAATTTAAAATATTTTATTATATAATTATAGTAATTGCTAAGAAATAAATAATTATTTGACAAAATATAACATTTTTAGTCATTTTTAGTCATTTTTAAACCATTAATTGTATGTATGTATGTATGTATGTATGTATGTATGTATGTATGTACATGTACGTAATAATAGTTTTTGTAATATATATTATTATATTGGATTGTCCGAAAAGTTTGTGCCGATGTTGAAGGAAAATTAAAACGCAGAAAATTTAAATTTTAGTATACATTTATTAAATTATATAGGTTAGTCGGCACGAACTTTCCGGACAACTCAAATAATAGTTACATATATATAACCTTTCTTCCGTCAATGCAATATTACTTCTTCTTCAATTATTAATGGCATCTGCCTTGAGATAAATTGTTGGTAAACAAGACATATTAGTTCCGAAGTATATTATTTATTAATTCCCTAGATTTCTGCCTTTCCGCTACGATCCTTAGCTAAAAAGTCACGTGAACAATTTCACATTTTCACAGTTGGAAAAATTAAGTCCATTCTATAATGGACAGTAGCAGTACTGGATTAAAGAATAATCAATTAATCATAAATTAAATCAATCAATCATAGTCGAATGTGAGAAGGATAATCAACTGATGATTAGTCGATTTTTATATCTACTCTTTAATTCACTATTGCTACTGCCCATTGTAGAAAGGGCTTTACATGATCTCTCGAAATCATAGATGATCATAGAGTTCACATGAAATTTTTCACTTTTCACATTTCCACCCTAGAGGAAAAGTTACATGATTGACCCCCTAAGAGTTCTTTAGAACAAAAGAAAGAATTACTGAGGTGTTTAAAAATGCATTTTACAGCTTGAAATTTCTATTTTTTAGGTTGGTACTGAAAGATCCTTTGATTTGCGAGCATTTTCGGAAGAACTTTTTTTTGGAGGACAACGATTAATTTTTTTCTAATTATTTATAATTAAATGGTAAACAAAGGTATATCGGATAAAATTGATTTAATTCAATAAAGAATATAGTCAATCAACGATCTTATCATTTCTATAATCGAAACAAAAGTCAACAACGCGTCTGTCTTTTATAAACAGCCGTCATTAAGGAATAGTGCATCGAGATGGTAACGAGTTTAAGAGTAACGCCGAATAGCACAAGTGGCGCATCAGTCGCGGTGTGAGATTATTTCTTAGGAGCTCCGTATAATAAAAGGAACAGAGAACAGAGAATAAGAGTTTCAACCTATCAGAAATCGTGTATTGTGAAATACACAGTTTCTGAGGTTGAAATTATTCTCTGTTCTCTGTTCCCTTTTATTGTGCGGAGCTTCTTACAGTACTTTAAATACTGATATTTTATGGAATTACACACTAACATAAATGAAAATGCATCAAATCTCAAAATTTTTAATGAAATTTACGAATTTCCACGGCGCGAATGAAAAATTGCATGAAACTCTTTTGAATTCTGTAAACCGCATTTGTGTGCAATTTTCTGAATGAACTGACATGGCAGAATCAACAGCGCGCGACTAGAAACGATATTCGCGATGCTTGCGATATATCGCCATAATTGCGTCATCGAGACTATATTTGCTTTGGCATTCGCGACGCTTTAAGCATCGTTTCATCCTTGTTTAATAATTATTAAACAAGGATAATTGATGCATACAAATATTATGCGACAAAGCGAACGCAGCCTAGATGAGAACATGAACACTTTGGCGCTGTTTCCATTCAACACATTCAACACCACGCATATCGGCACGCCAGCCGTTCTGTGTTGTTTGATCCTCTCAGCTGATTTGTGCGAATAGTTCTACGACAAAATCTCAGCAAATGACGTAACCGGATGTCATCGATCTATTCTGCTTAATTTACTCGATGCTGCGACACAGTGTATTTCCGTCGCGTTCGTGTATGTACGTAAATCAGCGACACTGAGAAGAAGACCGGTAAACAGAACATACAGGAATCCAGCTCTGACAGGTCGACGGACAACTGGGCGGGTCGGGATCGTACGCTTCCGGAGTGCGCCAGACGACACACGTTGCTCGAGGATGACGTAACTCGACGGAAAAAGACACGCTTGGGCAACCCAAGGTTTCAAGGTTATGTCCGTCGTAAGCACTGTGAGACGGTAGCGAACGTTCGTCGTCGCCATCGCGACGAGTTCCTGTAGAAGACGTCGTCGTCGTCGTCGTCATCTCGTTTTTCATCTGCTCTCGGCCATATACATGTTTACACGTACTGTCTGTACTGATTATTGCGTGTTCTGATGAGATTAAAGTAAGTACGCGTTGCTTCTCGGCGTGACATTGTTACGTTATACAACGTAATTATTAGTAATTATGTAAATTCAAAACAAAGAGCTTTTTGTCTAATAAGTTATGATATAGAACTATATTAAGGTGACCAACTGTTTTAAATTAGGAAGGACAAATTTTAACTTTATTCTACTTTACATGTCCTAAATTTTGTCCTAAATTAAGGACATGATTATGAATTGTTTCTGTTTTAAATAAATAATAAATGTGAAATAATAAGTGAAAATAATAAGTATGAAATAAATTTTCAACTAACATTTAAAAAATTTTGATTTTTTTTATTTAAAAATTCAGATATATTCATAAAATACATTTAGAAAAATGGAAAGAAAAAAATGTGATTTTTGGTGTAGAACTTGGTATAATTTTTGTGATCTTATGTGATGCATTATTTTAATCAGCATTATAAAAGCAACCACATATTAAAAATTTTGCTAATTTGACAGAAATTAGTTTTTTTTATAAGAATACAGAGGGTTCTTTATTTAAATGTATATAGATATATTATTTCAACATCATATTTGGAAATAATAAACATAAATAGACTCTCTTAGTTGATTTATTCATACAATTTTGTTTCTATATTACTTATTGTGTGTTACTAGAATATTTGTGATTTCATTCAGGTCGTACATATACACCTAATAAATTTTTTTACTTCTGTAATTTTTACATTGTTTTAAGATATACAATCGACTCTCTATAATTAGAGATTACTTTTTTATGAACACCTGAGATTTTTATTAAGTTTAATTTTTATTTGTGCTACATTCACATATTATAGTAGTTTTCCATTTACACCTAAACTCAGATAATTCTTATTTATGATGTCATAATGCACATTCCTTTCCAACAAATGAAATTCAACAGAATTTTTATCTACAATATGCAAAAGCTTGAGATACATTAGGCTTTACTGAGTCTTGTTAACTTACATTAAAAGTAGGATTTATAAACCTGTATTGTTATGCAATAACTTTGTCACCAGAATAAACAAGTAATGACATCATTGTCTGAGTATAAAATACTCACATAACTTTAAACTCAGTCATCACTTGTGTGAAAATAGAAAGCAATTTGTAGTCAAACTTGTAGTGTTGTCAAATTATATAGCTGTTATCAAATGTGAAATGGACATAATTACAAATAATAATGTCCAAGAGAAAAATACATTATAATATAAAATACATTGTAATATAAAATTTTAATAAACTGATTTCGAGTTTTGAACCCATCAACTGACTAGTAGGATTTTAGTTTTAGAATGGTATGGAGTAGTCTCCAAGACTATCTATACTCATTCAACTGTGCTACTGGTGTAAGAAATTCTATTTGTTGTGATATTTTATATATCTTTATTTATATCTGTGATTATATATCTGTCAATTAAATTATAATTTGGCAAAAATGTGCTACAATTATATTACATACATTTATTTGCATATATTATATACATATATTTATTTGCATATATCAATATATAATATTATCTTTGCTTTAATGATAAGATAAATTTAAGCTGACTGGATGTACCTAATGCGTCAGAGCATAAATTCTGTTTCAAGGAACAGATAATGCTTTGTCAGAGAAAAATAGGTGGTACAATTTCAAACATGGTACAATTCAATGAAACAAAATTTTAATCCAATTTTGAGATACAATTGTAGTAACCCTCTATTGAGTGGAAGGTACTAAAGGGTACTAAACAGGAAAAAATTAAATTAAACTTGAACTTCGAAATTAAAATCTTACTTTGTTCAAAATTGTATTACGTTTGAAACTATGTCACCTTATCTTATAAATTTTTATCAGTTGCTTATTGGTATTTACAAAAGTTTTGTTTTAAATTATAACGTAGATTATCTGTTATAATATGTGTGCATTAAAATATAATTTTTTAAATCGTTAGCTGAAGTACTGAATTGAAACAAAAATTCGTAATGCTACTTCTTTGTATCATATCGGCATTTAAAAAAAAATTAGCAAATATATTATTTGATATAAGAATTTTCTTACGTCATGATTGAATCTAATAAAAATCTCAGTTGTACACATAAAAGTATTTTTTTCTTAAGTTACACTGTAGTAATAAGTATAACTTATTAAACATAAGTGTCTTTATTTTAAAAGCCATAGTGTCGCAACACAGAGGAATTACAGAATTTGATTGAGAAAAAACGAGAAAAAAACCGGTAACAAAATGGTCTTCGAATCTATTGTTGCGGAGCTTCTTAACAAGGTGATCGGCGAGTACATTGAGAATTTGGATTATAGTCAGCTTAAAGTCAGTCTCTGGGGAGGTAAGAATGCAATGTGATTTTATTACTCGATAACAATTATGTATTGTAAAAAAAAACTCTTTGCTTTCAGGCGATCTTGTGTTAAATGATTTGTTGATAAAAGAGTCTGCGTTAGATGTGTTGGACCTTCCAGTGAGATTAGAATATGGTCGTTTAGGTACAAAAATTATTTATTTATTTATTATTTATTAATATATATATATTATAATAATTAAATCTTAATACAAAATATCGACTATTAAGTTTAATATAGTACAAAATAACATAAAAATTACTATTTTACAATAAAATCCTTTTAGGAAAATTGATATTGAAAATCCCGTTCAAAGATATGTGGAACGGTCAGATTGATGCGATAGTTGAGGAACTGTTTATATTAGTAGTGCCTACAAGTCAAGTTTCGTACAATGAAGATAAAGAAACGAAAACACAATTGGAAGCGAAACGAGCGGAACTCGCGAGAGTGGAAAAAAGGAAACAATTAGCAGAGATAAAATGTAATTAGATACTTATATTTTTTAAATAAATTAGTAAAAAGAAGTCTAGAATTTTGTGATCGTATGATAATAAAATTATAAAAATAAAATTTTTATAATTATTTATTCAATTTAATATTGCTTCTTAATTTATTTTAAATATTTGTAATTTTTATAAAAATTATCTGAGTATAGAAATATATATATATGTGTGTGTGTGTGTGTGTGTGTGTGTGTGTATGCAAAGATGTATGTCCAATATTTAATTTTAATTTTAATTTTTTTAAATAAGGTTTAAAAATTTTTTAACTCGTACAGCGCAAGAAAAACTGGACGACTCGATGGTCGAGAAGTTAGTCGCTCGCATGATCAAGAATATTCATGTGGAGATCAAGAGAATTCATGTGCGGTACGAAGACCATGTTACCTTCAAAGATCATCCGTTTTCTTTTGGCTTTACGCTAAATACCTTCGTCCTTGAGAGTTGTACAGACTCCTGGGAGACCACTGGCAATTTGAAGGACATGTATGTCATTCCACAAATCTTCAAATTGTGCAATCTGGATGGATTGGCTGCCTATCTCAATACAAGCGTGGAGCAATACAGCAAGAGCTCGCAGTCCTTGTATACCAATCTCTTTTGTAGCGGTATTGCAACCATGGACTATACTCCAATAGGCTACCAATATTTATTAGGACCAATCAATGTCAAGTCTAAACTCAGACTTAATCCCAAGCCCGAGTCTGACGGTAGTAATTATACCATCCCGAAGGTAATTTATCAATCTGGCAAGGAAAGATTCCACTATATCAGTTTATTAAAATAAGTGAATTTTATGAATTTTTTTTTTTAACTATTGATATCTGGGTAAACTTTTTTAAGGATGTAAAAAGACATTCTTATTATATGAAAAATTTGTATATAATAGAATTTAAAAAAAACAGCCTTTTTTTATAATTATGTCAACCATTTTCCACTTCAAAATAAATTCTTTTTTAATTAGATAGTTTATTGATACTATTTCCATTTCTAAAAAAAATATGAAGGTTGTTCAGTTAGTTTTTAAGTTATTCTGTACGTTGGACATAGTTAACATTATTATTTTTTTGTATTCAAAGAATCTCTTTATATTCTAAAAAAGTTTATTCAAACCATCAATGGAAATCAATCTGATCAATATATAATTCATTTGACATTCGCAATATTATCATATCTCCTGATAATTTTCTAAAAAAAATGATTAAAAAGTATTTATTTTTAGAACGGTTGCACTCTTTCTTAAATTATTTACTCCTTACAGTTGAGAGCTTTTCAAATTAGATTGAATCATTTTATATTTTGTTTTTTTTTTCACAGGTATGGTTGGATCTAGAGATGCAAAAATTACGGATTGGTTTAACGAAGCGTCAGTATCAGACCTTGGTACGGTTGGGAGAGGGTTTGGATCAGGCACAGAAAGCCGCACCATATCGAAAATATCGACCGAATTTGAAATTATATCGCGGTCACTACAAGGAATGGTGGCGTTTCGCATATACCTGCATCCTTGAGGAAACCGTGCGACGGTGTCATCGCAATTGGAACTGGGATCACATGAAGCTTCATCGCGATACTTGCCGCGCCTATGCCAAGGTCTATCAGATTAAACTGACAACGAAGAAACTAGCAAAAGAGATCGAGGAACGGTTGACAAACTATGAAAGGAAACTAGACATCTTCAACTTGGTGATTATCCGACAGCAGATCGAGATGGAAGTTGAGAGACTGGCAGAGCGGGAGAAGACTCTGAAAGCGAATCGAGGTTGGTTCGGTTTCCTGTGGACCAATTCGCAGGTCGAGGAGACGAAGGAGCTCAACTCTGCTGCAGCCATTATGCGCAGGTTTATTGCTAAACATTTTAATAAACCAAATTTTCAGAAAATTTTGGCATACTTTTAGAGATTTTTATATACTTCAACTATCCTGTAAAATTTGTCTTTAACGAATTGTGAGATCGACGTATATTAAATTCAAAGTAATTTTATCTGGCTCGTATTAACAATAATAAAATAAGATAATAGACAAAAGGGTGTCAGTTTTTTTAAATAATAACTATATTTGTGTTAGTAAATATATTTTGCGATCATTTATTGGCTTATTCTCGTCTTAGCTTATTATTATTTTTAACGAACATAACGTTTAGCATATTAATAATGATGATATTATGATACGTTTAATATATTAATAATGATGATATGATTAGGTTCGAAGAAGCGATGACACCACAGGAGAAGGAGAAACTCTATCGGGCGATTGACTATCAGGAGAACTCCGCGCCCACGCATTATCCAGAAACATATGAGATGATCGACACACATTTCCTTTTACATGGTCTGCAAATTTCTCTACTGGACACGGACAAGGAGCATCCGTGTGTCTTAGACCTGCAGCTACATGGCGTACGAGCTGGCTTCAAGTCACGACCATCCGCGAATGCGATCCTTATCACTGCCTCTATTAGCGACATGAAATTACTGGGCGCAACACAAAATGGTCGGGTGCCCTCACTCTTCATCCCAGAACATGGTAGCTCTGACTGCGCATTGCTGTCGGTCTCTTACGAGAAGAATCCGCTCGATAGGCTGTGCGGTGATCGTGTAGTCGTCAAGTCCCGATCCGTCGACATCATTTATGACGCGCAAACTATTAAAGAGCTAGTCGACATGTTTAAGGTATTCTTTTTAATCTTCGAATGCACAATGCATTCGCAGAAAATAGAAAAACTTTTTAAACACTAACTAAAATTTTTCTTGAATTTATCTTATAATTTTTTTCTTATTTTTTGCAATCTATTCATTTAATATAGATGAATATTTTTCAGGTGCAAGACTCTTCCACGCTAAGTCAGCTGCAAACAGCCGCGGCAGAACAATTGGAAGGCCTGAAGGAAATGTCGGCACTCGGATTGGAATATGCTATAGAAAAGCATTCGATATTGGACATACAAGTAGATATGCAGGCATCACAACTTATCATACCGCACGGAGGTCTCTATGAAGACTCGAAAGCATTGATTGTTGTAAACCTAGGTAGTCTAAAGATGCATTCTTTGGAAAAGGGCAAGAGTGACTTGGCTGGGGTTAGCGTTAGACAGTTGGTTAGCATGGGCAAGAGCGAGGAGGAAGTATTGTTGCATCTAAGAGAGCACAGCTATGAAAAATTTGTTTTGAAGATAGTTAACTTTCAGGTAATAATAGTTTAATTTAATAGTCTAATTTACAATTTTAGTAGTTATACTATTGTAAATTAATGAATAATATATGGAAAGATGAAAAATGGAAGTCAAATATTACATAAAAAATTGATAAATATTATATAAATAAATACATTTGTGTTAGATCTATGTATTATATACAGGTGTCATCCTGTATAATAAATTAATTGATAAACAATAAAAGATATGCAGAGTGATAAGAATAAATAAATAATAGTTAATAGATAAAACTTCTGAAAATAATTTCTAATTCAAAATAATTATATTATTTTGTATATAATATTATTTTTTATAATAATAGTTATTTTCTTAAAATTTATTGCATTAGATATTGGTTTCGCTACCGAATGAAGAATGGCGATCAGCCTTGGCAAATACCGAGAGTTCTCTGACGTTACTTCATCCAACTACATTGGAAATTCAATTCCACAAGTGCCTAGTGACGGACGATCCTTTGTTGCCGAAATTACGGCTCCTCGGTCACCTACCTTCAGTTACAGTGAACATATCGGATGTTCGATTGCTTCAGGCGCTCTCAATCGCGCAGAGCATTTCTCAGGAGGAAAAACCTGGAGAGTTGCAGCGTACCTCTCTCTCCAAGTCCATTTCGCAGTTAT
This sequence comes from Atta cephalotes, assembly GCF_000143395.1. Classification (NCBI taxonomy): domain Eukaryota; kingdom Metazoa; phylum Arthropoda; class Insecta; order Hymenoptera; family Formicidae; genus Atta; species Atta cephalotes. Next base: position 575,697 of record NW_012130101.1, on the reverse strand, counting down.
CACTGAAGGAACTGGGCACTACAATATCCAACATCGCTGACAAAAGAAAGCAGCAACAAGCAACAGCCACTGCACCAATAAAGCAGACCACTGACTTGGAAATGAAATTCGAAATGAAGGAGTTTACGCTGTCGGTTTCCAGACAACGAGATGATGTCACGGTACCCTCGGAATTTATCAGGTTTGAAACGATGCTTCGTTTTATTTTAATTATCTTATATTGAAATTTTTTATTGACACCTGATGAAAATTTTTCTGAGAATTGTTTATATAATTTGTCATAATTTTTATATAAATTTTAGAAACTTTTCAGAATAATTTTATAACTTTTTTCTGAGAAAATTCTCAGATTTTTTTATATAAATTGAAATAGTTTTCAAAATGAATTTACATCTTTTAAAAATTTTTTCACCTAAGTAAATTCTGACATTTCCAAGAGATTCCTCGTTCTGTAATCGTTTGATGAAATCTTATAAAATCTGAAAATTAAGTTTAAGATATATTCCAGAAATCGTAGAAATTTTAGAATGAGAAATCTTAGAATATATCAGAATTATTATGTATATAAAAAATTTTCACATATATAAAAAATTTTTTAAGAAAAACTGTAGGCTGACTTTCTTATAGATGACTAGTAGTTGACTTTCTCCTTATTTCTAAAAAGTGTTCTAAATGTATGAAAATTTTATATATAGATAAATAATTTAAAATGCATAATGTAAATGATTCAAATAATTAATTAATTAAATATATATTAAGAAGGGCTACAAACCAAGTGAAAACACTAAAATGTAAGTGCTAAGCAAAATATATATTAGCGCTAAAACAAATTAAAATAAAAATAAATAGAAATGAATGTATAATAAATGGCATTTTGATTCTGATCGGATCATTAAAATATTAGATCATTAAAATATTCGTGTAAAAACTTTCAATAAATTAATAGTATAAACATATTTGAAATAGCAACGGCCTATAACTAAAAATTACAAACTATGAAAATAAAAACTTTTTTAATTGTACTAACTTCAGCTGGATATACAAAAAGGTAATAAAATAACCTATTGTGGTTATCGCAACAGTAATAAAAATATTGCTATTCAATAGAGATCTTTAATTGTGCGCAAGATAATACAGAGAAATCTCGCAATACATTAGTTAATATATTAAGTTCATGTTGATGAAAAATAGCTAAAAAAATAATAAAACAGTCTATCAAAATATAAATACAAAGAATCAATAATATATCAATAAAAAAAATAACATCAATAAAATAAGGAACATTCGTTAATAAAAGGCTCATAAAAAAGGAAATCGTAGTACAAATACTTTCAAAATATTTTCAATGCTAAGTTAATAACATCAGTCAGAATGTGAAAAAATATAATATCGGTTGTAAAAATTGAAATTCAAAAAGCAATCAGTCTGTTAAAATAATATAAAGTATGAAAAAATATTCGTTGATAAAGAAGAGCTCATATAAAAAAGGAAAAAAATAAATACCTTAAAATAAATACCTTAAAATATATTAGTTCCAATATTAAATAAAATTATATCAGTCAGAATATAAAAATATCGATAGAACAAAAGGTTTAAAACTCGAAATACAAACAGTGTACTGATATGTGTACAGCAATAAGATAAATAAGCAATTTGCAATAGAGCTTTCTTGACATCCAAACCTATAATGAGAAAAACTGACGAGAAGTACAAAGGCACAAAGAAGGAGATACAAAATAAAAGAGAAAGACAATTAAGAGGAAGGAAAAGAACAGAAAACTAAGAAGGAGAAAGAGGCTAAATAATAGGAAAATAAGAGAGAGATTTATGTAGAGATCAGTATCGTTTTGCTTATTTACAGACTCTGTTTTTGCTTCTTTATATGAATCATCCGATATCAAGCATTTATTATAGAAAGATTCTCTATCAAGATTTCTCACTTTATCCCAATCAAATTCATTATTACTCCATTCGATGATTTGTAATGACTGATGGCGATCCCGTTTTTTTCCTTATATCAGATATATGTTCTTGCAGTCTGGTTTTTAGCTTTCTCTTGATTTGCTCAACGTAACTAGCATCACATAAGATATTGTGTATACGACTTTCTGATTAGAGAAAAAAATCGAGCTGATTTTTACCTCTTTTTATATTGTTTTTTAGGGTATGGAAATGGAATAAGCCAAATTATAGTTAATTTTCCAAGCAACTGCCTAAAGCTTTCAGAAATAGACTTGACGGGATGGTAAAAAACTTTTTAGCACAAATATTCTTGTTAAGAACGTGAAAATTTTGTGTACTGCTGTTCCTATGAATATGATAATTCAATCTATTATTGAGTGGAGAAGATGAAATGAAGTGAATAACAATTTTTAAAAATATATTGGTAATATCAATAAGATTTTTTTGCTAGAAAATAGGATGAGACAACAATATAACTCTGTCTACTGCACCTATGACAACAACCTCTTTTATGACATAATAAGTGAGAGTGGAAGTTAAGAAATCTTCTCGAGCAAATCGGTTTTTTATATCTATCAAAAATAATTGAGTTATTTTCAACAATGATGGTGATGTCTAAAAAATTCAATTTACCATTGGTCCCAATTTCCGTGATGAATTGTAATTTTTCTAAAGCAGAAGACTCAAGATCTTATAATACTATTTCAGGGTTATTATAAGGAACAATGGAAACACCAAAAATTTGTTTATAGAATACATTATTAAAAGAAAAAACAGTTAAATTCAAGACAAAGCGTATGGCTATAAGAAATTTGTCTAAAGGTATAGTATTCATAGATACATGACTCCATCTTCTCACGATGCTCTTAGATACCAATTCTATGGGAACATTTGTAAATAGCGAAATTATATCTAAAGATGCCAAAATATAGTCAGGATCAAAAAACCTTCCGTTTAGCTTGTCCACCAAATGAAAGCTGTTTTTCACCTGGCCTGTCTTTCAAGAATATTATTATGGATAACATTATGTAGAAATAGGGAAAAATAGTAAAGAACTGTTTATCGAAGAAACAATAACCCTTAACGGATTACCAACTTATGAATTTTAGATAAGGCTTTACAGGCTTATGAATTTTAGGTAAGCCATAGGAGAATTGCCATTTGTAGTCAATAATCTTTGATATACTGAGTCTTCTATATAGTCTTTGTTTTTCCAATATACTACGCAGATCGTTAGTCAATTTCTTAGTGGGATTCTTCTCTATTCTAAAATATGTGTATATATATATATCAATGTCTGAAAATATTTCTTCTATTTTTTGAACATAATCGGTCCTATCCAAAACTACGGTTACATTTCTCTTATCAGTACGTGTGACTAGCAAATTATTATTATCTTTAATAAATTCATTAGTAGATTCTAATCATGTTGATACCTGCTTATGTATCGAATTATAAGAAGGAAATTGTTAAGAAAATCTATTAAAAATTGAAACTGAATTGTTTTTGGTGAAATTAACAATATTCTTAGGATGATTATAAATGTTATTTTCTACATTTTTTATGAACTCGATCATAGTTCTTTGTATGTTATATTTACTAATAAGTAGACCGAAGCCTTCTCCCAATTAATAATAGTTAAACGTCTCTGAGAATATTAATATCACTTAAATTAATGAACCAATATTATCATGAGTCCAGATAAGATGTTTCCCCAAAATTATTAGAAGAAATAAAACTTTTTTGAGTTCATTAGACGTGTCTAAAACTAGGATTGTTATAGTATATTGAATTTGATAAATTTCAAATACCATACACGTATAAGAGATAGACTTAATCTGAGATTTTTTAGACATGATTTGTTTGCAACTATGAATTTTTTAATTAATTTTAAAAGTTTGATTCGCAAAATAAAAGTTGTTAATTTTGTTATTATATTATATGTTAGATATATAAAGAAGCTCCATAACAGATTCAAGATACATAATAAGTTCTTCTCATCAAGAATCAGATTAGAGATGTGAAATATATTAATTCTGATGGATTCTAGATGGCAATAAGCATCTCTAAGCTCCAAACGCAATATTGCTTTATCATTATTATTCTGTGTTCTTGTCGCTTATAATAAAAAAAAGACCTTTTTATATATCTAGCTAAAAAGCTAAAGTCCAATTAAAAAAGTTTTTATTTTTATAGTTTGTAATTTTTAGTTATAGCCGTTGCTATTTCAAATATGTTTATACTTATTAATTTATATTTATTAATTTATTGAAAGTTTTTACATGTCTAACATTGATAATGATCCAATCGGAGTCGAAACGCCGTTTGTTACATATTCATTTCTATTTATTTTTGTTTTAATTTTGTTTTAGTTACTAATATATTTCGCTTACTAATATATTTTGCTTAGCATTTACATTTTTATATTTTCATTTGATTTATAGCCTATATATTTACTTAATAAATAATTTAATTTGTATGAAAATTCTGAGAAAAATTTTTAGCAAGGACTTTAATGAAATCTTTCTGAATTTATTCCCTTCAGATTCCAGGTGTTGCAGCTGGAGGCGGAAATGTTACAACGTACGTACGATCAAGAGGTGCAGTTGAGACTGGGTGGCGTGCAGATGCGGCAACTATACGAGGGTCAGGAGATCTTCATGGTCAATACACCGATGTCGGCCGGCGGAGACGAGTATTTGATCATCATGCGATATGTAAATGTAAACAAGCGCTCGCCGGAGTTTATTACGCGTCACGGTTCTGTTGTGAAATTGCTTCGACTGGAATTCACCTCACTGGACACATTGTTACATCAAGAAGCTCTTATCGAGCTGCTGCGATTTAGCACGTACATTCAGGACTCAATGAACTCACTCGAAGATATTCAGAAGAAAGAAACCAAACGTTCTCGACCGATCCGTTTAACCTCTATTCAGGAAGAAACTTCTGGTTTTCTCAAAGAACAATTACAGAAACAAAGATTGAGACCCACCGGACGACGTAAAAAACAAACTGTTGAATTCATCGATCTAAAAGTAAATGCCAAGATTGGCTCGATTAATCTGAAGATTTCCAGCACCACCCGAGACATTACCGCGTTCTATATTGAAGGCATCAGCGCCAGTTTTCTCAGCAAGTCTTCGTATTTGCAAGTGAATGCTGATTTGACTTCTGTCAGTATTAAAGATCTGAATCCTGTTTCTATGTACAAGGATATAGTGACTGTGGAGGGTACTGAGTCTTTACAGGTAGGTGCTTTTATATTTATTTTATATTTTCAATTATTTCTTTAATCCTAATCGGCATTCGCGGCTCCAGTGAGCTTAGATATTTTTTTCAGAACTATATTGCGAAAAATTATTTGTAACAAATGCTTTTCAGAATCTCACAATTTTAAATTACATAATTTTATTTATTGTAATCATTTTGGAAATGAAAAATGAAAAAAATCGATTAATTATATTAAACAAAAATACATTAATTTAAAGTAAATTAGATCCGCAAAATTAGAAAATTTTAGAGCTAATATAAATTGGGATTAAAAGTAATTGTCATCTTTTATTTTCACATCAGATCCAAGTGGTAATGTATAACATCGAGGAATGGGAAAGAGACAAGAACAACATGTCTGTCAAGATATCGATGGGTTGCCATCGCATTGTCTTTTTGAATGCATTCGTCACCAGTGTTATGAATTTCCTAAACAATTTCCAAATGGCGCAGAAAGCTATCAAAGATGCATCGGCGGCGGCAGCAGAAGCTGCGAAGACTAACATTAAGGATGTCCAACAAAGTACCTCACGCATCGAGCTAAATGTTAGGATTAATGCACCCATTGTATACGTGCCGATGAACTCCAAGAACGAGCATAGCTTAATGCTAGACATGGGCAATCTTATGGTACAGAATGATAAGTTTATTCTGAATTGTAAATCAATTTAGCTCCAATTGAAGAATTTAGAAATTTTGTAGAATTAAATAGACACACGCGCGCGCGCGAATTACAAATCTATCATATTAATTTTATATGGAATCAATTTCGATAAATGATTACATTAGACTGATTTATAATGTTATTTTTATGAGACATATGTTATAATTATTGTGTGAACATAATAATTTTTTAACTAATGTTTCATATTTTAGAGTAAAAGATTATCATTTTTTTAATATTTGAGAAATAAAAAATATAAATTTAATTTAAATATAATTTATATAAAACTTATATAACTTATATAATTTATTTTAAATACGAAGTGCCACTACGGTCTGAATTAAGATGTTGAACTATTATATATAATAAAAAATAAATTCATATAAATAAATTAATTTCAGAAATGCGTGCCGATAAATGCGTGCTGATAATTGCGTGCTGATATATCGGACTTTCGACGCAATCAATCTGAAATATTAATAATCCCCCCCAAATTTCTCAAATTAATCTTAAAAAACTGTAATAAACTTATTGTGAAAAATATTTATTAATATTTCAGATTGCGTTGAAAGTCTGATAACCATATCAGCAATTATCATTTGAAATTAATTTATTTATGTGAATATATATATAATAGTTTAACATCTTAACAGATTGTAGTGGCGCTTCGTATTTAAAGTAATTAACATAATATTTAACATAAATCTTGTTTCCAATCTTATTGTAAATATAACTTATATACAAAAAAATAATAAATACGCCTCTATAAAATTCTATGGGAATAGATATGTAACGTCTTCAAAAAGCTGGATATAATGAACGAGGAAGTCGATGAATATCCCGTGGTTGATGAAATGAAAATCGAGTTGCAGAACTTGAAATTATCTCGAGTTCGACTGAACACAAAACAATTCATCAGCGAGAACGAGGTATTGCTGCTGGAACCAGTAACGTTTACGCTACTAATGAAACGAAATCTTTCTACCGCCTGGTTTACTTCTATTCCGGACATCGATATGTTTGGTAGATTGAACAAGATCAATCTACTGTTGAGTAAAGAGGATTACGTTACAGTTCTGAAAGTGCTGGAGCAGAATCTGGGCGAGACTTTTGAAGACTCCAAACCTGTGCAAGCTGTGCCATCCGCTGTGAAATCCGAATACAGCGGAAACCTTGAGGTGAATAATCATTGTGATAATATACAACAATTATAAAATTTTCAATTATTAAATTACACTGTGTGACAAAGTTTCTATTTCTCAACACTGAATGGTGATTCTCATATATTATTTTTAATAAAAGGTTTTATATCATTACATTAATTATTTTTTTGTATATTACAAAAATTAGTTAAATTTTTTATAATTATGTTACTGCATTATATAAAGAATTTAAAGTAATGTTTCTAAAAATTAAAGAATGTAGAATTTTTTCGAAAGTATATTCTTTAGTATAAAAAAATTTTGCGAGGAACATCCCTTACTTGTTGAAAAACAGAAAAGTTGAAAATTTGTTGCACAGTGTTATTGACTAAATATATTTAACATTTGCTGTAAGATTCAACCGGTCTACAAGTACGAGATCGACGGATCGCGAGAAATACCATTGATTGAAACACAGGAACGACACGCTCACACATCCGTGAAGTTTGAGTTTATTATGGATAGTCTGGTGATCAATCTCTTCACCGGTGGTTCTAAGTTATTGCAGTCGCAGACGTCACCGATGCATCTGCCCGAGCATGGACTGGCTCGTTTCAGTCTCACACATTTTGCTCTGAAAGGCCGTGTATTTGCAGACGGTTTACTGGCTACATCGATTCTTCTAATGAACTGTACGCTAGATGACATGCGGCAGAGTCGAGAGGGCTCGCTGGTGCGAATCATGGAAAGGACCAGCAGCGTGCCATTGTCAAGGCCAAGTGAGGATCATCTCGAAGAACACGTCAAATATAATGCCAGGAGTATGTTGGACGTGACAGTGCGCCAAAGCCCGAACGACACGTTCGCCGACGTGCGAGTGTTCTCTTTCAGCATCATTGTCTCCCTCGATTATCTTATGAAAATCAAGGATTTTTTCGATGTGAATGAACTGAACAAGACGGCTGTTACTTCTTCTTCGAAAAATGAATTGATGGCACCAAAGAAAAAGCCGGCGCAGCAGCAATCGGCCGCCTCGACACTCAAAATGTTAACTGTGAATCTACACGTGGAAAAGCCAGATATTATCTTGCTCGAAGACATGGACGATATCAACTCGAATTGCATAGTATTGAATACAGAATTGTTGCTGAAGATGCGTATTATGGGAGAGCATCAGGTGATCTCGGGTTCTATTAAAGATCTCTCGCTACTGGCGGGGATATATAATCCTGCGAAGAGGGCTGACTGGATCTATCAGGTATAGCACACATACACATAATATTCTATACATATTTACGTATATACATATTTATGTATGAAAAAGTTTAGCGGTAATTTAGAACGTGGATAAAAAATTATTTCAACAAGAAGTAAATATGTTTGGAAAAAATAATTCAGATAAAATAAAAAATTTTTATTTAAACTATAAGATCATGTTGTTAATATTAAATTGTTTTATATGTATACAACATTCAATTTTATTCAGAAAGTATAAATTTTCAATTCCAGTCACTTTTTATAGAGACACTTGTTATGATTAATTGATACTTTAATGATTAATTGAAATATATTAATTTAGATAGTTAAATCGTTATTGTCAAATAAATTTACAAAATTATTTAATCTTATATGTTTAATATTTATAAATAGATTCCCTTTAAATTATTATTGTTATTGTAAATCAAAGCCATCATAAAGTAACTTCTAATATTTATTTTATGTTAATTATTATTATTGTTAATTATTATCATAGGTTTTGAGGCCATGTAGTATTAGTGTAGCCGGTTCTACGCCAGAGGGAAAAGGGCTCCATTTAGAAGTTCGTTGCACGGATATACACATGTCTGTTTCGCCAGGTAATTTACGAATTTCATACTGATAGTACCTAATAAAATAAAATGTAACAATTTTCAGGTGTAATCGAAATATTGAATAAAGTCATTCACACGGTGACAAAGAAAGAGGAAGAGGACAAGGAAGTTGTTAAACCTGAGCCTAATTATGAAGGATTGTGGATTGTTACACCTTTTGAAGAGAATAATTATTGGTTTTTAAAGACAGGTTAATAATAAGTTGATAATTCGATGATTATTCGTTATACAAAAAAAATCTTATTTTTATTTGTTAAACCGTTGGATCAATTTATTTTAGAAGTTGCGATGGAAGCATTCGAAGAGTTTACGTATCCAGATGACGAAGTTGCAGCACCTTATAAGCCCGAATTAGCTATTATCTCGGCGCCGACAATTTTGTTTACTCTGGAGGCGGGTGTCGGCAACAAAACTTTGCCAATGTTACTGCTTCATGTAGGTTTCCAAAGCAACATTAACGATTGGAGCACAAAATCTGTAAGTTTACGAATCGTTTTTGTATTATTTTTTTTATTATTTATATTGAGGAATCAATTTTGATGAATTATTTTTTATTTTTGTGTAAGACTGTTTCTTGTAAGACTTTTTTATACTCAAAAAGAATAATTTTTGAAAATTTCACACCCTTTAATTTTTCGAATTTCCGCTTATTATTATCTAATATCCTTTATAACATCATTTTTTTACGTCTTTTCTCCATTCGTTATTTTTCTCAGAATTTGTGGATGATAGAACTTTTTTAACTTTATATTTTTTTCTAACAATTAAAAACATATAAGAATCACTATTCAGATGTAGAAAAATCTTCTTAATTATTTATCTTGTTCCTTATCATTATTATTATTCTCTTATGAGTATTATGGTTTACGTGACTTGTGTTCGCAGATGAGCATGGACTGCACGATGTCGGTGATAATGTCGTATTATAACAGTTGTCTTGCGTTGTGGGAACCATTGATCGAGCCAACAGAAAGCTCCACTAACGGTAAACGCATCTCAACGCCGTGGGAATTGAAAACGAAGGTATCTTTAGCATTCTTCCTATCATCTCTAATAAATATTTAGTTGATTGACGTCAATTTGTTTGTTAGGTTCAATTTAATGATATAATGCTAGACTCCAGAGGCGCTAGTGCAGTCAGCCCTACTTCGGAGAGCGAAGTCGAAGAATTACACCAGTCTACCAAGATGTCTATCGATATTACGTCTTTTGTAAGCAAAGTTTATCAGGATATAAATATCAAATTGATTATAGATGTGGATTATAGATATTTTTTGTGTTTCGTCTTAAATGATACAAAATTTTCTGTGAATTTTAATGAGATTTGTCGCAGCTAGCGCAATATTATTGGGAAATTATATGCCGAAAGAATGTAAGATCTCTCTTTTGTTTGGGATAGGATAATCTGGAGATAACTGTCACAAAGACGTGTTTAGATGTTCTAAAACAATTGGGTCAATCGTTTTCCTCGGCTATGGAGGCCAACGGGAAGAGTCCTACCAGAAAAGTGGCGCCGTATGTGCTGAAGAATGAGACCGGTCTGGCGATAATACTCGATCTGGAGCACAGTTTCTTCAAGGTCATTATAATAAAGAATCTTACATTTTTATTCACTTGTTTACTCAATGTAATTTTATAAATTAACATTTGATTTGATGATAAAATGATAATTTTATTAATATAAAAGACAAATATAAAATGTGTCTTTACAGATTTTTGATGATGGCTCGATAATAAGAGACCATAGCGACTCGTATATGGAAGTAATTCTCGAAACTGGTGCATCGATACAGCTTGCATCTAAGACGTCCAAGCTACTTGACACGCGTCTGATTGAACAGTTGAAAGTGGAGACCGTGAAAGACAAAGAAGATAGTAAATTCTCCATATCTGTAAGTCATTATATAATCGGAATATAAAACTGTATTCATGATTCTTTGACGTATCTGGAGTCAATCTATTGATGAAAATGTCGAAAATAGTCGATGACAAGCGATTGAAAGTAACTTTCAGATTACAAATAATAAAAAACATTAAAAACATAATTAAAAAACATTAAACAGATCAACAATCTGTTTTTAATATATCATGATATGACTTGATGAGTTTTGAAGTAATAAAATAAATGTTAGATTATTTTATCATTATTAATATAATTAACATAGTAATTTATAATAGTTTAAAGGCATTCAAAGCAAATTGGCGATACCTGTGTTGAGAGCAGATAAGAGATTCTTCTCTTTAAAGCATCGAAAGGATGGTTCGGAAGAATGGGGTATTGTGTCAGATATTATTGTGGAAGAAGGTAGTACGATCGTCACTCTGAGAAGCATTCTTCAGGTAAATAGAGGAGAACGAATCATATTTTATCAGTAATAATTAGCTCCTTGCATGTTATAGGTCCACAATCATTTCGCGCAGCCGATATCTGTTTATTACATGACGAGACGTGGAAACGAGGTGGAGTGCGTGGGCACAGTAGCACCGGATGAAAAACTTAATTTACCTCTAGATGCCGTGTACACCCCGACCAACATTTATTGGCTGTTTTTCAGCGTCAGCGGGTAAGTTCGCATTGTTTTATGTTAGCAATATTATTTTCTTGATTATTGTTTAAAGCTATTTAACGTAATTATGAAAATAAAATAAAATAGTAAAAAAATTTTTAAACATATATGTATAATATATATATCGTAAATGTAGGTAATTTCGGACAGTGTAGGTAGTAGGATGATTGAATTTAACAAAAGTACATGCTGTCCCAAATCATCTGCATTTGCAATACTCTTTCTTAAAAGTATAATATATAATATATTACAATTATAGATATATATTATAGATATATAATTATATATATATATATATATAATATATATTTTTATAAAATATAGATGACGAAAAATTTGGACGTATAATATTTTTAATGATCATATTTAATGTACTTTAGATATATGGTGTCAGTCGAACCATTTGTCTGGAAGGATCTGCAGAAAACTATTTCCATGACGAAATTATTGAAATGCGAGTCGCGATCTAAGCAAGATTCTACAGAACCATTTTATATACAGGTCGTTTTTATAATATATATATATATATATATTTCTTGCTTTAGACGTAGTTTCATTCGTTTAATAAAGTTGACAAATATTCTTAGTAGTAAATAATAGAGGAATACAGAATATTCGTTTATGCAGGCTGTGGGAGAGATCGAGCAGGTATATTTTGAGAATACCACTCGTCATACTATGGCTAGTACTGTCTACAATGTACATCTATACCCGTCTATATATCTGAAAAACTTTCTACCGATCGACATCATCATCTGTTTGCCTGGCACAGTTCAAGAAAACTTGCTCGAAGCAAGTGCCTCTATGCAACTTCCTACAATTGATCTAACCAAGTCAAGCATAATAATTAAGGTAAAACATATATCAATTAATAAAAATTTAATAATTATTATTAATAATTATAATTATTAATTATTACTTTTTATAAAACATAACATTTGCGATTTATTTATTTAAAATCACATCATCGAATAATATGTTATAGCTACCCAATTATCTGGAGAAGGATTGGTCATGCAGAGGCGAAATTATGGCGGATCCACCAGAGTTCGCGGTTTGGTCATTTGAGTCTTTCGACAGTGCGCAGAAAGTGGTTCTGGATCTTGGAATGCATACGTCTTACAAACATGGTTCGATTGTCATGGCGCTGTATTGTCCCTTCTGGATGCTGAACAAGACTGGTTTAATGTTATCCTATAGAGTATGTGTTTGCATAGTTTCGTCGCTTTTGATAACTTTACCTCTGCATACAGTTTGTAATTGATTATTATCTCTACTTATCAAAGAATCTCGAAAATTCCCTAAGATTTTCAAGTCTCAACCGCATTTTACAGAGAACCTCTTTTGCATCAGCCATACATTGCAGAATTCTTTATTGATACGCATTTTTCTTATGTCAAATAATATCTCTTGTATTAATGTTTGCTTCCTCGCTCGATCTTCAGCCTTTCTTATGTTCCTGTTAGTGTATCGTAAGACTAACCATTGCATCTTGCCATTAGTCTTGTATTCAACATGCTCCATTATTTTACAGAAATCAAGTAAGATTGGCAAAGAGCACTCGAGTCCGATAAAGGTAGAGATTTCCTGTTATCGTGCTGCATTATTGTGCTTCTCATAAATACCCATCTTGTATATTATTAGCAAAATTAGCTCTCAGAATTTTTTAATTCTACGCTATTATTATATGGAAAGAATAATTTTGCTAAAGTATTTAAATATTTAGCTAGATGCAGATCTAAAAATGATTTTGTTAAACTATCAAAATAATGTAGGACGCTTAAATAGATTGTTAGAATATTGAAATTTTTTGCAGCATTACTCACGCTTAAGTTTTCTGTACAATTATTTTGATGATCCAACAGAATTATTTTCCAATTTGTATCTATCTAATTTATTAAAAATTTTTTAATATTTTAACAAAATTGTTCTTTTTGTGCGAATTGTTAATAATTATACACATTTACATAATTATATAATAATTATACAATGACTTCTAGAATAATTATACATCGCTTAAATCAAATCAAATTTTTTTTATTGAATAGACGTCGATATTCATCACTTTATTCGTGAAAATGTATGTGTAAACGTCTTTCAGAAATTCGTTTCTGCTATGAAACCTCATCGACAACGCGCACAGTACAGGAAGAGGAAAACTCGCGCGGTGACACATCGCTTTATTTCAATACTATCGCTGTTCTCGTGTTCGCTTGTGTCCGCAAGACTTAATCATTGTCAAATAACAATCGTCTAATCTAATCGTGCCACCGGAACTGAACGGCTTCAAACTGTGTTAGATTATCATTGTATTAGTCGATCAATGTGTCGATTTTTACAATTGCATTTTTTCAAATATAAGTCATATATAAATTAATAGTAATTAGCTAACATCATTATGTATAACTGTGCTTTATTGCACACGCTACTTATTTTCTGTTTTCTTAATCCTCTCTATTTTTAATTAATTTCTATTTCTATTTCTTTTAATAACTGTATTTTTAAATATGTCAATCTTTCCTCGATCGTTTCCTCATTTTTAGATATAAAACATTCTGATTGCAACGCAAAATCGACAAAGTTTGTATAACAAGCAAATATTATGGAGGTGTTAGTTATTTGTTCTTAACTGCATGATGTGAAGGTATTTTTGATAAATTAAACGTCGAGATTAATTTATATCGATTGCTGTTTCCAGACAGCAGATGATTTCTTGAATATCTTGTATCATCCAGAGCATTTCAAGGGACCTATTCTATTCTCGTTCCGCTCCAAAGCTTTCTTTGGCAAGAAGAAAGCCATGATCAGAGTAGAAGATGGAGAGTGGTCCGAAAAATTTTCCATCGATGTCGCGGGTAGCGAGGGTGTGGTGACCTGTAAATACAATGGAATGATATATCAGGTTCTTATATCGTTAATTTTTATTCTTTTTTTTTGTTTACATTAAACGCATTTAACGCATCTGTTAACAAATTAATAATAATATAATATATTTAAGATAAATAGAGAATAAAACAAGAAATAAATATAAATAAAGCTCTAGTTTTTCTGTTACAGATCGGAGTACACAATCAGCTGACATACAACTCGTTGACCAAACAGATCACGTTTACTCCATACTACATACTTATCAACAACGCAGATTTTCTTATAGAATGCCAGGAGGGTGACCGACCAGCTGATCCGATGATCAAAGTAGATATAAGAAATTCTATTACTATAGAAATCTTTTAGTGAAATATTGCACTACAATATCACTGCTGTATGCCAAGGTATCTCCTGGTGAATGCGCGGCACTGTGGCCTCGAATCGAACATGATAACAAGACTCTAAAGGCTAAAGTCGCAAGTCAACCCGAGAAAACCGCGGCATTTATTTATACCGACAGTCACACAACTCTGCTGAAATTGGACAATAAGGTAATGAAACATAGTAACAAAGGGTAATAATTAACTTTACACATAATTTATTTATGTGCTGTGAGCACAATTAACTAGAATAAATAATGAAATATTCATGTTTTGTACTTCTAACAAAATATTTTTCATAGTACGGAGGAATCAATATAGATGTCCAAATCAACGAGGGTGGCGTTTACATCTCCATGTCGGCCTACGTCCCAGGCAACGCGCCAGCTATGATCATCAATCATACGCCACATACTATCAATCTATGGGAAAAAGGTTCTCTCAACGTTAGGTAAGTTGGGAATACACCGGCGAGATCATTAATTCTTGATGAGTCAGCTGTTTTTTTTTTTTTTCTTAAATAATCACCTGAGGATTTTTGTACCCTAATGAATTAAAATTATTATTATTATTAATAATAATAATAATTATTATTATTATTAATATTAATCTCAAGTTAAGCAGAAAGGTTTGCGGAGAATCACTCTGTATATTTATTCGATATGAACCGATTTGTACGTTGACAGATCCGTGCAGTCATACAATAGAATGTTTTATACCTGGGAAAATCCGGCAGGACCACGAAAACTAGTGTGGGAAGATAACAATGGCAAGGAAATCGAGGATAATCTTCGCAAGGTAAACAGAAGATGAAAAGCAAGCGGAAATATTCATAAAAGCGAATGAACATCATTCTCATTTCTTTTCCAGGATAATCTCGGTACTTTCCAACTACCGGAAATAGACGAGAAACTATTTTATGTTTCATTCCTAGACGGTACTCAGAGAGTGCTGCTATTTACTACAAATTTAAAGATTGCTGAAGATTGTCAGCTTGCTGGTGATCTGGAAATAATTGATCAGGAAATCACATTGAACATTCACGGCATTGGATTTTCTCTTGTGAATAACATCACCAAGTCCGAATTATTGTATATGTGCATCGCCAGGTAAGACTGCAGTCTTTTAATATTAAATTTTATTTACATGTACTTTTTTAAAAGTAATTTTTTAAAATTAAAATTATGTTTTTATTGGGAGTACAAATTAGTTCGATCCGTTTCCCTAAAGATAGCTCCAGTTTTTGTGAATGGTTCATAGTGACAGCTTTTGTGAATGGTTCATAGTGATTTGACGGTTTCAGAGAGGTCAAACAT
>NW_012130101.1:554254-558670 GCF_000143395.1 Atta cephalotes | reverse complement strand
AAAATGCCTGAGAGATGAGCAAAAGTAGGCAGCGATGGATAATACTTTAATTGATCTGTTCATTCATTTTGTTTTGAAATAAATGCACAAAAAAACGGACCAAACTTTGTACTCCCAATAATATAATTTTACTTTTATAATTTTATTCATAATTATAATTTTTACACAATAATTCACAAATATAAATTTAATATTATTTAACGAAATGATAATTATATACTCTCTTCGTATAATTGTGTTACCATGTAAAATTAATGAAATTCTGTATTATAATCCAGCTCAGGGATCATATGGGAGACGCGTAAGTCGATCGGCAGTCGATGGCGAGCATTAAGTGTTAAGGAAGTCAATGCTATCGAAGAGGGATATCAACGATACATTAGGGAATTGCAAATCGGCAAAATGGACGCGGATTATCGGATAATGTTGGACCCAAAACTAATGGTAAAACAAAAGGTTTTCGCTTTGAAGTTTTTAAGGCTTGGATCTAATTTAATTTCTGGATTAATTTCTGGACCACAAGAAGCATTTATCGTTACTTAATTTTTTAAATCATTTTTCATTATATCTAGGTGGATTATTTAAATATGGAAATGCTGAGGCCGCATCGTAGATACATGAGACGCACCTTTCAGACTGGACTTTGGCTGCAATATCGCACTTCAGCGCATCAGGTACAGCTGCATGCAAAGATCAACAAACTTCAGATCGACAATCAGTTGTCGGAGTGTGTTTTTCCAGTTATATTAGCTCCAGTGCCACCGCCAAAGAGTGTCACGCAGAGTACAGGTATTATCCTTTTGATGTGAAAAACACTTTTATTGCATCTCCTGTAATATGCAATTTTAATCTTCAAGTATAGATATAGATTGTTTGTACCTAAGAGAAAATTTTAGGTAATTAGTAAATCAGTACGATTGGTACTATGAGATTCTAAATTGTAGATAAAAAAATTTGGAATCTTCTACCGATTCGGTTTAGTTGCATTCTGTACTTCAAACAAGATTCTTTAGAAATCTGGTTTGTAAAATACTATAATCGAAAGTTAATCATTGTTTATTTATGAAAACATAATTCCTAAATTTTTTTAAGAATTATGTATTTTAAGAATTATCTATTTTTCTCATTTATGTATCTTTTTTTCCTATTTTTTGTGTATTTCTGTAGTCATGAAACCTTTTGCGGAGCTAAGTATGGTCAAGCGCCTATTGGAGCACAGCACTGTGCAACAATTCCGATACTTCAAAGTTCTCATACAAGAATTTCATATCAAGGTGGACATTGTCTTCATAAACGCGATAATGAGCTTGCTCGAAGCGAACGAAGTCAACGACGCGGAAGAGGTGAGATGCGAGATATTGCGTCTTATTTAGATCGTTCTGTAATATATAGATAATCTTGTTTGTTTGTTTCAGAGTGCTTTATTCCGTAAAGACATGAAACTAGTCGATGAACCATTAATGTATCACGTCAGTTTGATCACCACGGCCGAGCAGAAGAACTTTTTCGATCTACTACACTTTTCGCCTCTCAAGGTGTGTCACGTTTCAATATATGGATACAAAAATGTAAATGCTAATTATTATTTGACAGGTAAATCTTTATCTCCTTTTTCTTTTTTTGTTCACAGATACACATCAGTTTTTCAATGACCGGAAGCGGAGGAGGGTCCTCCGCGTTGCCGCAAGTATTGAACGTGCTTTTGCAAGGAATTGGAGTAACTTTGACAGATATTAACGACATTGTATTCAAGTAAGGCCCTTAATTAGTACAATTTACAATTAGTACAATTAAAAATATTAAAAATTACAATTAAAGATATTTAAAAGCGTATTAGAATTTCTGAAGTAATTTTCTTTGTAGTCTGCGTATTATACAAATTCTGAGATTATAAGATTCTAAGTATTCTTCTATTGATACAGATTGGCATACTTTGAGAGAAATTACGTGTTCATGACGCATAAGCAGCTCGTCTCTGAGGCGAGCACTCATTACGCGGGCCAAGCAATTAAGCAGGCCTATGTACTCGTGCTGGGACTCGATGTGATCGGTAATCCATATGGGCTTGTGATCGGAACTATGAAGGGTATCGAAGATCTGTTCTATGAACCCTTCCAAGGAGCCATACAGGGTCCAGGAGAGTTTGCCGAGGGTCTATTCCTCGGAGTGCGCAGCATGTTGGGCCATACTGTCGGCGGAATGGCGGGCGCTGTATCGAAGATTACGGGAGCGATGGGTATACATCTTTCTCCAATCTTTTAAATTTTGCTCTACTAAAAAAGTTGTATTTTTACACTCGCAAAAGATAGTATTAAACAAGAATTTTATATTATGCTTAATTGTCGTAATTTTTAGCATTTGACAATTTTGTATTTTAAAATATTACAATATTTATTAATTTTATTTACGTTTTTGCAGGCAAAGGTATAGCTGCTCTAACCTTTGACAAAGATTATCAACGAAAGAGACAAGAACAGCTCAATAAACAGCCCGCCAATTTACAAGAAGGTCTTGCACGAAGTGGAAAGGGTTTAGTAATGGTAAGATCGCAGATGAATTATGTTAATTATTTAATTTAATATATTTATGAATTTGTTTATGTTATTTGATAGGGTGTAGTCGATGGTGTGACTGGTGTCGTAATGAAACCTTTATCAGGAGCGAAAGAGGAAGGAGTGGAAGGATTCTTCAAAGGGTTTGGAAAGGGTGTTGTTGGACTTGTCACTAGGCCTACTGCTGGTGTTATTGATTTTGCAAGTGGTTCCTTTGGAGCAGTTAGACGGTACTTGTTAATTATGCAAAAGCAATCTTAATTAATGAATAAGACAATTAACTAAAATTTGGAATTGTTCAGAAATTGGTTGTTAATGTATATGGGAAATTATCTTCAATGTATTTATTTCAGAGCTACTGAATTAAATGAGGAAACAAAGAGAGTACGATCGCCTAGATTTCTGCAACCAGACAGTCTCGTTAGGCCATACATAAAAGATGAAGCCGAAGGCAACAAAATATTGCTAGTAAGAGTTCTATTCTTCTAAGAGTTCTTAACATCTTTTATCTTCAAAATTGTTAAATAAATTTTTAAATGGTTTATTCTTCGTAGATGCATTCTATTATAATAGTACATTTTTATACAAAATACGTATCATGAATTTGTATAGGATTATATTATAAAAATTATAAATAAATGAATAAAGGAAAATTAAGATATTCCATAAAGAAATATTTTTTATAAAAATTATAATATCTTTGTAAAAAATTATATAGAATTAAATTTTATTTATTATCTTATATGTACGAATATTCTTGTTATATACAACAAAGTTTATAATTTATTATATAAGACTTCTTTTTCATAGGAACTAGAAAAGGGGAAATATGCGCATACAGATGTTTATGTTTATCACGTATTCATCAATAAAGACGTGCTTTTATTCACCGACAAAAGATTATCGTACCTTGAACGTAGTGATTTGTTCGGTGGCTGGAGGGTTAGTATTTATTACATTGATTTTGCTCGTTAGTTTTCTCAAAATAAAAGAACTAATGCATCTATATTTTTACCATTTTTTTTTTTTTTTCAGATTGATTGGAGTCACACTTGGAACGAATTTAGCGAATCGGCAAAAGTCGTAGAGAAAGGTGTACAGATTTTTATTAAGGATATTAGTAGGAAAAAGAAACTCGGCCTATTCGGCAGTACATCTCAATCAAAAATACTTTTAATATCAGATTTTAATATTAAACAGGTATGTATCTTGTTACATAATTTCACAAAAGTATTTTCTATGGAATGTCATATTATTTTACGTTATATGTTGATATATATTTTATTATTTCATGAGTCATTATTTTTTCCATAGTTATTGTGCAGTAAAATACAAGAACAAATTAATCAATTTAGAGCATAACGCAATGATGCGCAAATGTGAAAGAGAAACACTCGAGCAATTTCGAGTTATATCAGAAAAGAAAACAAGCGAATGAAAAGGCAAATTAAGCTTCTTTACTTCCGGAATGCTTCGCGAACGCAAATTCGCACAATTTTTATGCACGTTTTCTACAGACTATTCTATTTATAAGACTGATACTGCGTGATCGCAATAATCAGATAAAAGGACGTTACTTATATAGTGAAAGAATGAAGAAATTGAAAGAATGTAAACAAAGACGTAAGAATATAAAGGTACCAAAAAACTGAAAAGACATACGGGATGTACTTTTTTACTTTACTTACCACGCAGTTGTTCAGAACTTTTATGTTGTCGGTATTATTATCGAGCGAACAACGTTAGATTGGCACAAAAGATTTGTCACAATCTATCAAATAAAACTGAGAAAACGAAATTATGTAACTTTAAAATTATTTTTATCTTGATTAAGTATATATATATATATATATATATATATATT
>NW_012130101.1:552443-553646 GCF_000143395.1 Atta cephalotes | reverse complement strand
TATATATATATATATATATATATATATATATTTTTTTTTTAATTGATTGATCTCTTAAAAAGATTTAAATCGATTCTTATTAATTTTATGAAACTTTATGGGAACTTTTATAGAAAAAAAATCTTTTGTGCCAAGATATATCGCAAAAAAGAGTAGTTTTTAAATTTATATTTATAGAATATCGCTTCGACACGATTAAGCGAATCATTTTAGTCATGCAAGAATTACTATTTCCATTGTATTGTTAAGAGCTAGATTTAGTACGATCAGGAAACGGAATCGATTGATCGAGCGAAATTCGAAAGTAATTTTAAGACAACTAAATAAATTGTACAAATTGAAGTGAACTGAACTGACAAGAAACTGAATCTCATTTTGATGAAAATGAAATTAAATTAACAATAAAAGAACAATAAAATTATTTCTACGTACTTGTTGAAATATTGTGCAAATTTTTTATAGAGAATCCGGTAATTGATATTGTTTTTATATTTTTATGTAAGAAGTTAGTTTACCACGCATCGCTAACTTATCGCATTGTTAATCGCATTGTAACGTGAGTGTCATCATTAAGTGATACGTATGTTAATTGATAAAATAATAATACGCTTAATCTTCCTGCTAACGAAAATGTCCAATGAAAATAATGAGGGATTTATTATAAACAATATCTTCTATAGACGCATTATTAAAACGTAATAAATTTTATTATTGAGCTTTAACGCCTAAACAATTGTGCATCGGTGATATTTCTACCTCGTTTTATTCTTCTTAATACTAGTTAGTAATTACATAGAATTGTAACTAATAAAAAAAATTTAATGAAATTATTTAAATATAGTAATTAACGTAATCGATCCTCGTAATTAATTTTTTTTTCACTCGACTTGGAAAGTTTCGAAACCAAAGTGAAAGCATTCAGTACTAATTTAATTCGTGCGACGCAACTTATTACTTATACATATTTATTACTTAGTATACACTGTGCTTATTATGTAATTAATTTATCTATATTTTTCTGTTGCATTATTTAATAAAATTATACATATTTTCTGTACATTCCGTCTTATGTATTGCAGTATTCTTTTGCTCGTTTATTTAACTTTTGATCCATTTTTTATTTTTATTATGTTATTCAATATCGGAAAAAATGAGGCTTTTATTATTAAAATAATTTTTTTAAATATTTCTATAATATATTTT
>NW_012130101.1:548974-552423 GCF_000143395.1 Atta cephalotes | reverse complement strand
ATATATATATATATATATATATATATATATATATATATATACAGAGTATATATATATATAATAATTCAAATTTAATTATTTAAGCATTAAAGATCTAGCTTGACTATTACGGCCATTACTTATGTTTCTTATTGTTGAATAATTGTTTAATCATTATGAGGATAAAATTACATACTGTCGGTTTGAATTTTTTTTGGCTGGGCTTCCTCATAGATCAATATTTCCGAAATTTTGGAATTTTATCCTCAACGATAAACGGTTATATTTATATGTTGAAAAAATGAATATTTATAAACATTTAAGAATTTTACGCACGATTGTGAACACATCAAATACGATAAACAAAGCCATGATCAGTCAAAGTTAGATGTTTCGAATAATATATTATACATATATTCTTTTATTAAATCAATTTATTTCAGATCTGATTGCTCGCCGATAACTTTCGGACTTTCAATTAACACAATTATTCTGAAACGCTAATAATCCCCTCTAAATTAGATTAGAAAGAAAGTAAAAAATTTATTGCGAAATTGCGAAAAATTACCTCAGCTAGAATTTGAACCTCTCTCTCTTTCTCAATTTTCCGGGAAGAGTCTTAGCTAATTCGACCACTGAGATTTCGGAAATATTCTTTGCAATAAGGGCTGATTGTTCCATCTTTCGGTAAATTTTACTTGTGAGGTAAATCTGGTAATCCTCACATATAATTGGGTAATTTTGCTACTTATCCAACAAGTAAAATTTATCAAAAGATGGAATAATCAGCTCTAATTGCGAAGAATATTTCCGAAATCTCACTCGCCTCGGTGGTCGAGTGACATTCGTGAATCAAAATTTTATGTTATTATATTTTATTATTATATTTTATAAATATATGAGATATATCCTTTTTAAATAAAACGTTTATCGAAAATGTTATAAACATGTATAAGCAATTTATGTATTTTATATTTTATGTCAAAGGATTTAATTCTATTTTATATTGTATTAAATTTTATTATATTATTCTTTGTACATAATAATTCTTTCTTTGTGTTCTATAATTTGATATTAAAATACATTGCATGAAAAATAATAAATTGTATGTAAACATGAAAACATTCAAATCCAACAAGCACAAAGTTAAACATATCTCTTAGGTATAATTTGCCACATAACAATAAAATATAATACGTTATATTACAGTTATTTTGTAATTTGGTGTTTAAAGTATTAGATGTATAATTTTGCTTCCGCCGGTTTTTTTCCGAAATTCGAGGCTTTATTGTAAAAAACTGGTTATACATTTATGATTCAAAGTATTGTCCATCGCTGGCCATTACTTTCTCCCATCTTTCGGGTAGCGTACGAATTCCGCGTCGAAAAAACTGGTCATCTTTTGAGGTTATCCACGAATCGATCCAATTTTTTACTTCTTCATAAGACCGGAAGTGCTGGTCAGCCAAGCCGTGTGCCATTGATCGAAACAAGTGATAGTCAGAGGGAGCAACGTCTGGAGAATACGGCGGGTGGGGTAGGACTTCCCATTTCAACGTTTCCAAGTATGTCTTGACCACTTTCGCAACATGGAGTCGAGCATTGTCATGCTGCAAAATCACTTTATCGTGTCTCTCGTTGTATTGCGGCCATTTGTCTTTCAATGCTCGGCTCAAACACATTAATTGCGTTCGATACCGATCGCCTGTGATTGTTTCAGTCGGTTTTAACAGTTCATACACTACGCCGAGCTGGTCCCACCAAATACAGAGCATGACTTTGGACGTCAAAATCACCGTTCTTGAAGCGTTGAAACCACTCACGACACGTTCTTTCACTAATAGCGGCCTCACCATAAGTATTTGAGAGCATTTGATGAATGAGCCTCAGCCGCAGATTTCTTCATATTGAAGCAAAAAATTAAAACCTCCCGCAAATGACGAGAATTTGGCTAGTAAACTGATATTTACAATCGAGAATAACTTTATGATGCAGACACAAATCGACTAATGTTTCTATGGGGTTATGTTGACAGATGCCCAAGTTTATTGTATGACGTCTATGATCTATTTATTTCGACCACCACTTACCGCTAAAGCCATCTATAGGAAAACGGCGGAAGCAAAGTTGTACACCTAATAAAAAAAAAGTCACCGTTAAAATTCAATGAGTGGTGGAAGGCCCAAGATAGGTATTCTTTGATCTTTAGAACTAGTCACTTCAAAATTACCGGTTTAAAAAGCATTTAGAATTTAATCTGCGCAGAACGAAATTTGTCTTCAGACCTGGTAAAAATAAAAATCAAAGCATAAATCGAATGTAATGAGAGAATAATAGAAACGTAAACGGAACTTTCAGGAGGCGAAAATTGAAACGGAATGTTAAAAAAACGTAAATGCCTCTTTTATGTTTCGTTGTTTCAATTTTTGTCTCCTAATGTAAAAAAAAACGTAATGTCTCTTTTATGTTTCGTTGTTTCAAATTTTGTCTTCTAGAAGTTTCGTTACGATTCTAGTATTCTCCAATTTCATTCGACTTACGCTCTATATATAGTATATATATATAGTAATATATATAGTAATATATAGTATATATATTTTTATAAGATTTTTAGAAGTAGAAAATCTATAAAGCAGTCTGTTTTGTAAGCATGGTATCGCTCTCACACTCAACATTTTGCGCCGACAAATTGAATTCGAAATGATCGTTTCTTCTCGCAAGCCTTTTTCGCCTATTCTAAATGATTGCACCATCTGATTGCCCGTCTTTCATTTGTGAAAAGTAATTTGGTTTGTCGTGTAACAGCATATGGGCAATAAAATCCTTGACATGACAATTCTAATTATCAAATATATGAAAATTTCTCTCCAGGATATTACAAAATTTTCCAAAAAAAGCTTGATTATTCTTTGTATACATTGAATTTTCAGGAAAAAATATATTGTTAAATAGAAAATCGATTTCGAACTCCCTAAATAATATGAAGTAAATTTTCTCTCTAAAGAGTAAAAATTAAGGTTGGTCTTGAATAAGAATAGAATATTCCAATATTCAATCTTAAAGAATAAAATTTCACTTTTCAGAATGAATTTTATCTTAAACATCTTTCAGAGATTGAACTGATGCTATTAATCAAAATTATTATGAACAAATTTTTAGAAAGTTATATAGAAAATTATATCTCTTAATTTTGTCTTACAAAATCAATATTCTTCTTAACCTATTCACTCTTTATTAAAACGGGAAACCTACAACGATAGAACCGTTCTCCATCATGGTGATTCGATTGCTATTTATAATCATATTCAAACGATGTGCAATCGTGATAATGGTGCATTCTTTAAAACTGCTTCTTATTATATCCTGAAACCCTTCTTATTATATCCTAATTAAAGCATCCGTGCTAGAAATAGAGTTTCAAATTGGGGGATTCAAATTTATAAACATGTTAAGTTTTGAAATCTCTCTCT
>NW_012130101.1:534648-545781 GCF_000143395.1 Atta cephalotes | reverse complement strand
TACTCTCTCTCTCTCTCTCTCTCTCTCTCTCTCTCTCTCTTTTGTGCGTTGCAAATTACATACAAAATATATACAATTTGGAAATGTTTATCGATCCGATTTAATTTGAAAAGATTTGATTTCTATTAATCTTGAATTTATTTATAAATGTTTGAATGTTTATTGTACACTTGATGTATCTTGATAACATACTGAAAATACTTTATATCATTCGCAATCATTCGCAAAAATAGCAACTTAATAATAGAAAGCTTGAATTATTTACATATGCTAATTTATTGCTATACTTCATAGCAAAAAAAAGTCATGTTCATACTCAAACGAGAATGAATTAAAATGGATTGAAATTTTTTTTATCCGAATGCGTATTTTAAACAGCGAATATTTTTTTGGATTTAATTGAATTCAATTGGATTCAATGCGATTCAATTGGATGCAATTGGATTGAAAAATACATTGCCTATGCAAAATTTTGAATTGAACAGTATTCAGTATGTTTTTGTACAGAAAAAGCTAATATTATTTTTAGATTGGCATAAAGATATGTTCCATGCAATTCCTACAAATGAATAAAAATGCATTCAAGATTGAAAAGCATTCATTTTAATATTCGTAAATCAATATTTCTGAAAATCTGAATCCATTTCAACTTCATATCAATCTATTCTCGTTTGCTGGATATTACAATAAACTCTCAATAATCATATTATAACTTGTGATGTTACTGTAAAATCATCAAAAACTATCACATTATTATGATCTGTATGTGTCATAACACAATAAATAATTTTTAATTTATCTGTATAATGTCACACTCGTAACAAAGCGGACATTCGCACAGTACAATAATTTTGTTGTTATATCACATCCGTGACAAATATTTGCATCATGACTTTGTTGCGATTATTGTGACATTATTTGCTATAAAAAAATTAATATATTGGGAGTACAAATAAATTTCCGCCGTTTGCAAAAGACGGCGCCACTAATAAACTATAGTTAAAATTGTTTGATGTAAAACGACATATCGTAAGATTGGACATCCGGTAATACCATAACCTTGAAATATTAGATTTTGTATCAGTATCATACAGGGTGGGCTATTTAAAATTTGGAATTTAATTTGGCTCTAAAAAAAAACACATGAATATTTTTCAAAGTTTATGGCTTTATTGGAAAGGTAGTATTGCCATTAAACATAAAATACAATTTCATTCAAATGACTTCCACGGCTGGCTGCAATACCCTATTCTATCAACCCAATTTTTCAGTACATTTTCCACTGTATGGGCGCGTATTTCGTCAATGGCAATGGCTTTGATTTTATGTTTTAATTCTTGAATCGTTTCTAACTGGTTAGCGTAACACTCATTCTTGACGGTTCCCCATAAAAAATAGTCCAGCGGAGTCAAATCGCAGGTGCGAGGCGGCCAATTGACATCAGTATTTTGGCTGATTATGCGATTTTCGAAGACAGTGCGCAAAAGATCGATTGTAGCGTTGGCTGTGTGGCAAGGTGCGCCGTCCTGTTGAAACCAAATGTCGTCTGTGTTCTCCTCTTCAAATTTGGAAAGCAAGAATTCGTTTAGCATGGCGCGGTAGCGCTCGCCATTGACAGTGACGGCAGCTCATTTTCGAAAAAAAATGGCCCAATGATGCTGCCGGATCAAAAATCACACCAAACACTCGTTATGGATGCACCTGCTTCTCCATGACGACGTGCGGATTCTCTGACCCCCAAATACGACAATTCTACTTGTTCACATAGCCACCGAGGTGAAAATGAGCTTCGTCAGAAAAGATGATTTTTCGGTAAAAATGCTTATCTTCAACCAAACGTTGTTCAGCCCATTGCAGCAAACTGAAAACGCATCGGATGGTCGTGCGGCTTCAATTCTTGCACTAATTGTACTTTGTACGGCTTCATACCGAGGTCTTTATTCAAAATTCTTCTCAAAGAAGTGCGTGAAATGTTCAAGTTTTGAGAACGATGGCAAATTGATGTTGATGGTTGTTCAAGCACACTCTGAGCAGCAATATTTTCGGTTGACCTTACTGGACAAACACGTGAACGAGTTGCTTTATCCAATAAGGATCCAGTTTGCCGAATTCGCTTCACAAATTGATCCACAAACTGCGTTGAAGGCATTTCTTTTCTACCAAATTTTCCACGTAAATTTCTTACAGTTTAGGTTGAAGACTCACCACTTTGGAAGTAAGTTTTCAATATTTCCCAATTTTATTCAAGCATATAGGGACCCATTTCGTAACAAACAAAAAACTAAATTTCTGATACGTCATAAATGTTATTACGCCTTTCAAACTCAAAATAACCGGTAGTTGAAATTCCAAACGCTAAGTGGCCTACCCTGTATATTTTTTTTGTACGAAAATGTCGAGTTTTAAGTCGAATAAGCGTCATTTGCGGGAACTTTTGATTTACTTCTTTAATTTGAAGAAATCTGCAGCTGAGGCTCATAGATTGCTTGTAGAAGCATATGATGCTGCCTTAAGTGAGAGAAGTTGTCGTGAGTTTCAAAAGTTTAAGAACGGTGAATTTGACGTCGAAGACAAAGAAACGGAAGGCCGAAAGTGTACGAAGATGCGGAATTGGAAGCATTATTCGATGAAGATTCGTGCCAAACACAAAAAGAACTTGCACTTACATTAGAAGTGACTCAACAAACAATTTCATATCGTTTGAAATCATTGGGAATGATTCAAAAGCAAGGGAATTGGGTTCCATATGGAAACTGAAGCCGAGAAACGTTGAACGCCGATTTTTCACATATGAAATGCTGCTTGCCAGGCATAAATGAAAGAATTTTTTGCATCGTATAGTCATTGATGATAAAAAATGGATCCACTACAATAACCCAAAGAAGAGGAAATCACCATGCTTCAACATCGACAGCCAAGCCGAATATTCTTGGAAAAAAACTTATGTTGTGTATTTGGTGGGATCAGCTTGGTGCCGTGTATTATGAGTTGCTCAAACCGAACGAGACCATTACTGGGGCTCTCTACCAAATACAATTAATGAGAATGAGCCGAGCACTCAAGGAAAACGCGCCCACTACTACTCCAGGCATGACAAAATTATTCTCCTGCATGATAATGAAATAATCGATCACATGTTGCGGCGCCAGTCAAAACCTACTTAGAAACACTCAAATGGGAAGTTCTATCCACCCGCCGTATTCTTCAGATATTGCTCCTTCCGACTACCACTTGTTCCGATCGATAACGCATGGCCTGTCTGAGCAGCACTTCACATCATATGAAGATACCAAAAATTGTATCGATGATAGCCTCAAAAGATGAAGCGTTCTTCCGTCGCGGTATCCACATGCTACCAGAAAGATGGGAAAAAATAGTGGCTAGCGATGGCCATTATTTTGAATAAAACATTATGTACCATTTTTTCACAATAAATGCTTAATTTTTGATAAAAAATTTTGATAAAAAACTTATTTGTATTCCCAATTATTAAAAATTATTTAATTATGAAATTATAAAAAATTATAAAAAGTTTTCTATTTGTTATTGAAAAAAATAAAAATTGCAATTTTTTTACTTGATTAAAGATTTTTGTCAATTTATAGTCTCCCGATAAAAAAATATGAAATGTGATTACATATATAAAATCATCTCTGAAAATTTGCATAATTATGTACAATTCATTATATAATGAAATGTGGACATATTCCGTATATAAATCTTCGGAATATGTATTATAATATTTTAAAGAGTATTTGAATGCTGAACAAAGTTATTGTTTTAGAATTTCTTGCAGAATGATATGGAATCTAATGAGTTCAAAAATATAAAACAACAAATCAACATAAAACCAACTTAATTTTTTCATTTCTATAATCACTTAAAGCATTCAGAATAAAATTTATAATATATATATTTTTTAACATTTAATTTTTCATTTAAAAATTATAATTATTAATAATCTACAAATTGATATTATTATACTTTTTATCACGCATAATGATGCTGTTCTTTTTGTAAAAGTATAATTGCAGGATAAAATGTTGTGTGGTCGGTTGTTCATAATTTCTTGTTTTTAAAGTTTGGAGGTTTTAAATTAAAACTTTGTAAGTTTCAATTTTTAGTAAAATCGAAACATTTGTTTTTATAATATTTATGTTGTAATATGCAATTGTTTGTATTTGTAAAATTAATTTAAAAAATATTTGGTCAAATCAATATTTGGTCATCTTTCTTAATATATAGTATGACCTTCAATGTTTATCAATAACACGTTTGCTGGTATATATACAGTATTCATCAATGGAATAACGTGAATGATCTTTTGAATGATCTTATCTCTTTTAAAGCAGCCCGATAAAAAATTTTTTATACATAATTATACATAAACAGTTGTACGTAATTTATAACCGTATTATATATAAACTACATATTATATTATAAATAAACTACATATAAATTAGTCACCGTTTATATATAATTATGAATACAAATTTTTTTACCGAACTATATTTTAAAAGAGATAAGATCACTCGAAAGACACGTCATTCCGCGATGAATATTGTACTGTAGCGTGTTATTGATAATCCTTAGACCTATAATGAGGAAGATATTAGGATCAAGTAATGATACATTCATTTGTCATTTTGAAATTAATATTACAAATTAATATTACAATATATTACAGAAACAAATGTTTAGAAATTGCGATAGAAATTGAAACTTAAAAAGTTTTAGATTAGAACAGTTTGAAGACGAGAAATTACTTGCGAATAATTAGTCTGTTTACATTTTACTTTGCAATTTACATTTACAAAACAAATAAAAAAAAACAGTGCTATTATGTATTATAAAATGTGTAATATCAATTTGTAGATCATACTTAATAATACTTGAGTATAAAAATTAAATATTTAATATGTATATACATATGTATATACATATACATTACAAATTTTGTTGTGAATACTCCAAGTGATTATAGATTATAGAAATAAAAAATTAAAGTTATTTTTATGGTAACTTCTTATTTTATATTTTGAATGTATTAGATTCCATATTATTCTACATGAAATTGTAAAATATAATAATTTTATTTAGTATTCAAATATTTTCTGAAATATATTATACATATTCCGAAGATCTTTCCTGAACATGATGTTGATAGAATTTGCATAATTTGTCAAGATTTTGTGTAAATGGGGATAAAATGAGCAAAAATAACATTTTTTTTGTCATTCTTAACATTTTTATAGTAAAGAATATTAAGTAAAATGAACTGATAAGTGTTTCAACATAAATAAAGGAGAAAAAAGTTATTTTTAATCGAAGTGAGTCTTGATGGTCAATATTTCTATATATAAGTTTAACAATTATACAAATACAATTATACAAATATAATTTTTGCAATAAAATATAAAGTTGTTTTGAATTTATGTTTACGGAAACAATTATAACTTAATGAAAATAAAATATGAATTTCAGAAATATAATTTATGCAGTTCCTCTAGGAACATTGTGAATATTACGTTGTAAGATATGTACACTGGAGGATAACATATTTATTTGCCAACAAGTATTGAATGGAATAGATACACAGATAATCCAGATTAGATTGCCTTTTGGCGGAATTTTTATTTATAGAGTAAGGCCACTAATTATGATTCACTTGAGAAAAAATATTTTTATCAAGAACGATTATCAAACAATTAATAAACATTTAATAGTTATGATTAATCATAAAGATTACATTATTAATGATTTTTTTTTCATTTCAATACCGTTTTATATATTTTAATTTTAATTAAATTGAGTAATGACAATTATCTATAATTAGACTTTCATACTAATTGCGGATCAATTCATACACCAAACGCTTTAATCTTTTTGAATTTACTTTCAATTAAGTGATATTATCTTTTTTTGTGAAATCTAACTATTTACTATCTCCTGTAAAAGTCATAAGGCAATTCTTATTATACTTTGATGAATTTTTAAAAATAAAATTTTTAATATCTTAGTTTTAATATCTTAGTCTCATGTTTTAGTAATTAAAGACATCAATAAAATGTTTAGCGCTATTGCTAATAAATAAAAAAAACTGTCACTTGAAAGAGATACAAATACTAAAGAATTTTGTGTTATACTTTAATTGAATAGAAAGTTCTATAAGTATTTAACTTAGATAATATTGGCTAGAGAGATAGAACTCTAAAATAGTGTCCAACTTGATCGTAATATGTAAACATACAGAAAGGCAGAGCAATTAATTAGATGATAAGAATACCTGCCAACAAAAATAAACTTATTTGCATTTTATGTAAAATGTTGTAATGATATTACTAGATTACTTCAGAGAAAATAGATTTTTGTTTCCTTAAGATTAAGAATGAGTAACTATAATAGTCTAGTATTAACGCTTTACTTTTAAACTGGTTGGAGATTTTTCGATTATACTTTAGAATGATACTATTTGAAGAATATATCTCTTTTTTTACTCGATATGGTAGCCAGCTATATTTTTTAATATATATTATAATTAGTAGACGATCATTCAACAACTTTCATAAGTCTGACAAATATATGACTATTACATTCTCCATTTTATCTATGGGTGTTTTCCAATTGCAATATTCCTAGACACTTTTGTACACATAGCGACACAAGTTGCGTTCCAATTGTCCATTATCATCACAATATTACACATCTTTCTACTTAATCGACTCAGGCTGTGTAAGCTTATTTTCTAGTGACAATTACTAACCGCGACGGCTAAATGAGTTTGGAGGACGTTAAGTAGCCGGCACTTTCACTTTTTTTTGTTTCATACAAGCCGAAAAAGCTATATTTAATCTAACTCTATTCGAAACGGATCTCAATCGTGCACAGTGGACACACTTTGTTCCAATTGAATCGTGCACAATGCCACACTTTGTGTATTCCTGTGTTTGAATTAAGATGTGTTAAGCATTTGGAAAGTACCCTATAACTGTATCTATGCTATTGTCAGAGAATTTTCGATTGTACTTAATTTAGAATGTTAATATTGAATATAGTGTGCATTTTTCTTGCTAAAATAGCTATATAATTTCTTAAATTATAGTTGATGATTATTTTCTTGCTAAAAATTCCAAACATGTCCGTATATGAATTTGAACATCTAGTTAAATGTGATTTCTTGCACTGGAAATCCTATTATATCCAAAATACATTTGGAGTTGCAGATAAGTTCCACATCAACTCTTATATGCGAATCTTGTTCTATCCGATTCATATATTTGGAATTTAGGATAATTTAGGATAAATCGGTTTATTATCTATTTTTAATTAAGTACGAATCTTCATGCAATTACAGATTCATTTTTTATTGAGATTCATAATTGATTCGTAAATAATCATCTCTAACTTAATACAAAACTAAATACAAAACTACTAACTTAACTAAATACAAAAATATTTACACAAATCAATTATTATTAGGTGCGGGAAAAAGTTCGTGGCGTTTTTCCCGTTAAATGGCATTTAAAAAACGCCACGAATTTTTTCCCACACCTAATATGTTATTTTCTAATAAAAACGAGCAAAACTTTATGTTCCTGCAATATTTAACATATTTGGAATTGCGGCTCTAAACAGACAACAATTTTATCTTGGAATCCAATGTATTATGAAATGGGCATGCTTATATAACCAGATTTAATATTTATTTGGATGAACTTTATGTCAGTTAAAGACTAATTTTTCTATGTCTATCCTGATGTGAGTATATGTATTTCTTATTTGATATAATTGGAATTTTTAGCAAGATTAGCAGCTTTCATAATGTCGCAAATTGAATGATAATTTCTAATAATCTTCTATTATCTTTACTTTCTTGTTATTGTTAGTATTGGAGACGTGTTGGTTATATATTTTTAGAATAATGCTGTTAGATGTACGTAGCATCCTTTTTGTTCTCTGATACAAATATGGACTTTAAAATTATGTGTCTACATTCTGTTAGCCATAAATATCATGTTTTTGGAATCGATGTATTATACTACCTACTAGTATAATATTTTCTCATTCTGAAGAGGCTTATGGGGCTAAAAGATCACCGACTGTAACATAAGAAAAAATATTTTAATGACCATATTTTTATACCATAAATGCTGTGTGAAAATATTATTACTAACAATATATCAAACAGTATATCAACAGTATATCAAATCCAAAAGTACTTTTTACAGAATAAAACATATAATTAAAACACTTTTTAGTTTCAAATTAATGATATTACATTTTTTCAATTTAAATATATGAAATTATTTAAATAATTTTTTTGTTTTTGGCTTGATTAGACACATTCTCTCTCCTTCATTGTAACATGTAAACAGTTTCTTATTTTTAAATAAATATTTTTTTTTCTAGAAAAAACTTTATACTTAATTGTAATCATAATAATAATTGTAATTGAATGAATAAATAAGTATTCGAATAATTTATTAGGTAAACCAAAACATGTTTCTAAATAGAATGAATATTTATTTAAGTCAATATTTAATTTTAATGCAACGTATTTATTTAATAAAAATAATTGTTGTCGATTTAAATGTGTAAATAAACAAATGATTTAATATTTGCTAATCATAAATAAAGTTCAATTTATAACTTAAAAATATATATACGATAATAACATAAAGTACAGACAATAAGAGTTAACGCTGGTTATCAATTAGTATAATTCTTCTTAATATAAACCTTGATTTTGAACGTTTCCACTCATGGTTTAAGTCTTCATCAGCAATCTTTCCCCCAATACAACGATTGAATTATAGCATTATAAAATAAAATCTTTAATGTTTTTCCTTTCAAAAAATTGAACCGTTGTTAACTGTTGTGAGATAAGTCACATACTCACAAATTTATAAAGCTAAAGTGGCAATGAAAATTCAAGATAAGAAATTATATAAATGATTAAAATATCGTATGAATAAAATTTGAAAATTAATAATCACCTCACCTCACACAGTCGACGCCTCAACACTAAACACTAAATATGTCTTATGCAACATTTTTGTTAATAAATTAAAAATTATCGTCAAAATTTTAAAACGATAACTAAGAGAACATAACAAATAGACGATATAAAAATAATATTATAATTTTGATAGTATTTAGATATATTGTAGAAACATTATATAATAAATAATAAATTTGCAACATTAGTAAGTAATTATTAACATTTCTTCCTTAAATTATTGTATTGTGTATATCTGCAGACATATTGTGAGCATGCATGTGTGCGTGCGCGCGCGTGTGTGTGTGTGTGTGTGTGTGTGTGTGTGCGCGCGCGCAAAAAAAAAAAATCTTTTTATCAATTTATATTGGGTAAATATTGATAAATAAATTTGATACAAGAGATATATGTCATCAAAGTTTTTGATTTTGAGAAAGTTTCAACAAATTTAAACCGTCGCACATTGTTTGATAAAAAATTATTAACAAAAGAAGAAAGTTTGTAAAAATTACCTTTTTATTATATAAGACAAAAATTTTTCACATAAAAATATATTTTAGAAGAGACAACTTCGCATACAACGTAGTATAATATTTATTTGTATATCTAAAAATAGATCGAAAATCATGTGTCGCTAGGCAAGGGATCCTGATGGAAGTCATTCAGAGTCATGACCGCGACAATTAATATATCAAGATTAAGATTATTGAAGTCTAGTGACCTAATAATAATCTGTACTTTTATCAACATAATTCACGCGATTTCTATTTTTGCAATTAATGCAGTTTGTACAATTAATAACGTAATTAATTTCTCGTTTTCATGCATTTACGATATTATAAAAAAAAATTCAGCGTAATTTTGAAATTCTTTGTCGACAATTAGAGAAACAGTTCATTTTTTATTAATTTCTATCCCATTCAATAGATTAATCATTACAGATATCATAATAAGATTACAATTCTCCTATCTGCTCTCTAAATTTATTTTACAATAGTGACTAATTGACGATTCATTTTTAAAAGTTTAAAGTCATTAAATTTTTTTGCATTTGTATATAGTATATTACATTAAATAAGTCAATAAAGTTTAAGCTTTGATTGAGTTAACGGTATTACGGCTTCTTGTTTGAAAAATATTTGAATTTTTCATTTTCAACATTACAGAATTACAAGTATAATATATCTTAGTGGCTAATTTTTTTTATATACGATGATCGCATCGCTGTTCCTCGCAGTAGATGACAGTGAATGCATGGTTCGTAATGGAAAGTCGAAATTATTTTCATGGAAATTATTTTCGTGGAAAATTCTTCTTGTCGCGAAATCCATTTGCGAAGTCTAACTGGTGCCTTTGGAAATTCTTGTTACTGGATCGGAATTACTCTCAGGATTTTTAAGTAGCTTGCAGAAATAATAATTTTGCCAATGAATTACATAACAATTACTGTATATTTTAAAGTCAAATGGCAAAATTAATTTGGTGACATATTTTAAAATTTTTGTTGTTTTCTCTTATACTAAAGTCATTCTCCTATATTTTCGATTATATTATTAAGAAAGATTAATTGAACAATAGTTTTACGACGTACAGTAAATAGATGATTACTTATAAAGGAAATTTACACTGAAGAGGATTCGAACAAAGGATCGAAACGTTTGAGTGATATGAATTATTAACACATAATAAAGTATACACCAACTTTCTGTATCGACTCATATTACATGTTTCAACTTTTATTTCATCGCTTTCTTAATCTAAATATTCTCTTATTAGTAATAATGCTAGTAAGCATTATTACTAATACACTTACAGCACTGTCTTAATGAAAATAAGACTTTAGCATATAAATATAGATATAAATATAGATATAAATATAACGATTATTTATTTTAAATCGAAATTATTAAATAAATAAATTCAAATTTCATTTGCTTATTTTTTTATGAATAGTTTAACAAAAATGTCTTTACGAATGCGTACATATAATTCTCTAACTGTTGTTTTAAAAATCATTTTCATAATATTGATGGTAGATATTGGATATCCCGCCATTCAGAGTATTAATTAATTTTGTAATAACAGATTATACACATATATATATATATATATATATATATATATATATATATATT
>NW_012130101.1:531896-534611 GCF_000143395.1 Atta cephalotes | reverse complement strand
ATATATATATATATATATATATATATATATATATATATATTTGTCTATGATAAAATACATATATTTAGTAATAAATAGTAAATTTTAATTTTTATCGATTTAGATGATTTTATCAAAATGCTATACATTCTTTTAACAATGTTGTTGTAAATATATGAAATTTAATTAAAAATGTGTGGGCACAAAGATAAGAGATAAATCAAATAACATGTATTAGCGGGATTCATGATTAAAATTTTCGAAAGAAACAGAAAAATATAAGAAATTGTTAAATTTCAAACATATAATAAATTTTTAAATATAAAAGCAATTCTTTAAAATATCACTAGTCTCGGATTCAGAACCTCTCGAACAGTTAGTAGAGACATTTCTGTATGTATACATCTAAAAAATTATAATAACGCACGTATTTTATTATGATTAAAATATAGGTACTTCTTCGTAACCACTATTCTACAAAAAAATCATTCATTTTTATTAAAAGATGAATTTTAGTAATATGTTAGAACAGTGCTGGGATTTATTTGTATATTTCGATTTTTTGCTTGGTTTTTATCCTTTATTTCACCAGCCGATCGGCAATTAGGCTGCTCGCGGTTTGATGAAGGAACAGGAACCAAATTGAAAATCGATCAAAATGTGCAAGTAAATCCCAGCACTGCGTTAGAACATATTTTTGCATATGCGAATTTAAATATTATTTTAAACATGCGATACAAATGGTAACTATAATTAACATCCTGCAAAAATTATTATTATTATAAGCGGTCTAGAAGATTTGGAATTCATAACAACCTATAAAAAGATAATGCTTGACGGATAACGTAACTTTTCTTTGTAAAGATAGATTTTATGAATTTTACGTAGAATCAGTATACATTAAATTCGCTTTTCATTATAAAAATTGTTCTTCTTTGTATCGGACATTAACCAAAAAGTGAAAGTATATTTATTAAATTTCATTAGATGAATTTTAATAAATTTTATAATCGCAAGTAACAATTAAAAGTAAATACGATTTATTTATTGTTGATATTTCATTCCGTCAATATTACAGTAACGATTAGTTCAATAAAATGTGCGTACCATACATACAACATATTTTTGTATTATATAATCCAGTAATATTAATTTTTTAATTATGCTACTATATAATAATATCATTTCTATTGTATTTTGAACGGCATTTATAGTTGTACCTTGTTAAATACATAAGACTTTATTATGATTACTCGTTAATAGGATAAATATTTTTCATTAATTACCCGCAGAATATCTTACCGGTCACAAAATGCCCCAATAATTAACAAAAATGCCTTTTTGTTAATTATTGGGGCATTTTATTTTATGCATAATGTATTGTTTTTTCTTGTTATTCATCGAATGTAAACAAGGATAAATGGTACGCATCACGTACCCATAATTTATAAGGTACTTACAAAATAACACAGAGAATATGTAACACAGAGAAATTCAAATTAATTCTATTGCTATAACTTTCAAATTTCTATACATTTTTCTCAAAATTATATTGACGAAGGAAAGAAATGACATTTTCTCGTTAGTCATGATACATTCCATTTTTATTTCAATTCGCTACAGAAAACAACACGACATAAAATAATACAACATATTCGCTCAATTTGTGTCGACTGCCACAATAATTGCACTGCTAGTATGTGCTGAAATTAAAGTTAATAATTCTGATAATGCATATGCCCATTATTTATTGCAAAGTGTGAAATTAAACTAAAATATTAAACAAATCATTATAATGTAATAAATAATATAATACTTATAATATAAATCTAAATCTAGTTATAAAATCTTAAATCTTGTAATAACAATGTCAGAAATATTTTCTGATTGTTATAATAAGATCAGAGATTTTATTTAAATATAATGCATTTAATTATATATCCGCATGTGCACCTTATTTATATCAAAACATAATTAAACAAAATTTTTCATCGTTACTGCGAGAATAGAAGGTTTGTTATGTTCCTGTGTCGTAAAAATTATTGTAGCGGACAAAACTGTAGAATACATCTGAAAGAAAGTATGCTATCATTTTATTTAATAAAAACAGTTTCATTATAACTTAACTTAACAAACTTTTTCGTCATCTTATCCACTACCAAAAGTTATCTTACCCACATAGGGGGCAAGATGACGAAATTGATATGTCCTTAAAAAATTAAATTTTAAAGAATTGTAATTTATTTAACAACTTAATTTTGACAAATGATAACTAAGATTATATCTTAGTTACTTTAGAACTTAAAAAAAAAGTCTCTTCAC
Organism: Atta cephalotes; assembly: GCF_000143395.1. Classification (NCBI taxonomy): domain Eukaryota; kingdom Metazoa; phylum Arthropoda; class Insecta; order Hymenoptera; family Formicidae; genus Atta; species Atta cephalotes. The sequence continues at coordinate 532,310 of NW_012130101.1, read as the reverse complement.
CTCATCACAGAAATTAGGAAAAATCGACAAACCTTAAGGTCATCTTACCCCTCTTTCCCCTATACATGGACAGTTTTTGATACTTAAAATTACATTTGAACAAAGCCTTGACATGTTTAAAAAAAGAAACTATTCTTTAAAATAAAATGATTACAATTTCTTCGTAAACCGTGTTTTAATTATCCCCTTCATTCCATTGTGGCATTATAGACATCAACTATATTACTACTATTACTACTATTAATTATGTTTAAATATATATCATTTGACAAAATCAGTGTTACATTTGATTATATACGCCTATACGAGATGGTTTAACTCTTATTATAAGGAACAAGATGAATTACATTGCGAATGCTGGCTATATGTAGTTGACATATACGAATCGCTTTGTGGATGCCGGACATAGCTGGT
>NW_012130101.1:505325-531830 GCF_000143395.1 Atta cephalotes | reverse complement strand
CTAGCTTATCTTTACCTGTGGCGTTAAAATGTGTGTATCCTAAAATATATATAAAAAATAACACAATTTATATGTAATGTCCCAATTTTGTACATAATCATTCCATGAAATTTAGGTAGTATGTTCGAATTTTGAGACTAACTAACTAGTAAAATTACGCACAAAACAGTTAAAATTCTATATAAAAGTTTGTTGTAATTATTTACCTGTTTATGTAAGTCCTCACTGAGATTATAATTGGATAATTTGTAAAGAATTGCTTCTGTCTCATTTATCTGAAATTATATTAATGTAAAACGAAAGTTTAATAAAACTGAAAACTGAACTTTGCATTCAATGAATAAGATTTTGTCAAACAAAACTTTGATACGTGTAATTTCATAGTTGTGCTTATTATTTTAATTATAAATAATTATTAATGTTTTTAATCTACTGTAATTATCAATACCTTGTAGTAAACGGTTTGACATACGTAATTTAATGTGAGAAATAAAATGCTAAATAAAATGAAACAAAAATAGTTATATAAATACTTGCTAATATTAATCAAAGTTCCTATGTCCCCATATGTATGTTCTCCAAGCAATTGATACATGGATAGATAGAACGATATAGAACGTATAAAATAATATATCATTTGTATTAACATTTGTACTTTGAATATTACGTTTAATTTGCGTGATATAAGACATAGTTGTAGGTGGACGTGCCTGCAAATAAATTATTAATTGTTATAATTAATCAAATCAAAAGACATATGAGAAGTACTAAGTACGAGAAGTATTAAGAAAAATATACTTTTAACATAGAATTCAATATAAATTTATAAATTATAGTGTTATAACTTGCTTCAATGCGATTATTTACGTAATTGAAACTAATTATCCTTGTACATATATGTATATATACATATATGTATATATAGTGTGTCATTTTAACTGTTGCATTAAATTATTTCGAAATGAAAAAGTATATTTCAGATAAAAGAAATGATTTCGAGCGAGACATACTTTTGTAAATACTTTTTAAACATATTGTTTGTTTCTTTCTTTTTTAGGTGCAAACACCTAATAGATATTAGGTTGACAATTTAAGGATATTAGATGTACAGTCTATACAAAAAAAATTGAATTTGGACATATGTTTAATATTTATATTTCAAATAAAATTTATACATATAAAAGTTGTGTGAATAAGATTATATTTTTAATAATAACACATTTTTGTAGTATATTTATTATAATTGTTATTATTTTCATTGTTAAATGTTAAAATTTCTTTAATGATAAAAAAATTTACATTTTTCTTTTATAAATGCTTTAAACGTACACATAAAATACTTTACATAATTTACAAATACATATACACAAATACAAATACATACAAATACATAATTTATGTAAAGTTTCTTTGTGATTCACTGATTACTTACAGAGATAGAGAACGAATAAGTATTTTGTTTATTTACTGGATAACTTCATGCAATGTAACTCTAAATATATAATCCTGAATGCATAATGTACTTATATTAAGAAATTGAGATATTTGTCATTTATTCTACAATATACAATATATTTCCATATACTTTTACTAGAATACAGATTAAAAAAATATTACTATTTATCAAAACTTATTATCCAGACAGTAAACCTTTGTCACATTATTTTTAAACGTGATTTAAAATAATTTGTACTTTTTTAACAACTTCGTTATCATTTTGAAAATATGAAACATCCTTAATTCTTTGCTTCTACATTTAATCGATTAAAACACCTATTTAAATATATTTAAATTTTTTTCCGTATAGTTTTAAGAGGAAAAACATTCATATTGTAAAAAGCACTTACACACAGACGATTTACATATCATTGATACATTACATATTACTACATCAATCGCGCACATATAGGTACACGTAAATTTTCATATAACAATAATGTTCTAATTGGACGACTAAGTTTAATTTCATGAAATCCACGTTGCTGCTTCTTCGTGCAAACTACTAGTCTGTGGACTACTCTTTCATAAATACAGATTATACAGTTTTTATATGAAGCAAATGTTATTATGATGTAACAGTTCTGGAGCATCATATTGCGTGTGGATTAAGAAATAAAAAAAAAATATCAATTGCGAAACTTTTGTCGAATAAATAACACAGAAAAAAGTAATTGTTATACAAAAATTATATGTATTTCGGTAATACAAATGACTTTAGGATTCATTTCCTTCTTAAAGGACCCACCCTCCCCATGTTTAAACAAATATCTTTCTAAATTATGAACGAGTAATCGTGTTTATTGATACACTGCAAAATTTGTTGAATAATTTGTAGAAATTATTTATTTTATTCTTTTTTATTTTATTATATTCTAACTTAGCTACTATTTTCTTATATTATTTTGGTTTTGAAAGCAGAATATTTGTGTCTTTAAGATAGAATATTTGTATTGTAAAGCAAAGAATAGGTGTTTTAAAGGAGAGAATTTGTGTTTTAAAAGGATTTTAAAGCAAAGCTTGAACTTCGACGAAATGATCGCGCTGCGCGCCACATGTTTTCATATTGCCACAGCAATATCTCATGCAATCTATGATACACGCAGTCCCACGTACGTGTCAATTTTCGTATAAGAAATTCGTCACGATGAAGCGATCTAAGTCTAATTCTAATAAGACGATGATATTGGTTTGTAAATCACGTGTCTAGAAACCATTATTTCATACGTATAGCTTGCGAAGCTTTCATATCAAGCAAATGTTGTCGACGACTTGGCAGCTGAGACGCCATATTTCATTAAGAAATGGTAAAAAATATATCAATTTTAAAATTTTTGATCGTTTTCGGCATAGATTCCACTTTCCAAACATGTATTATTGTGTTTATGTAGTAAAACAAGAAATTTTAGGATCCTCTTAAAGCAGAGAATTCATCTGCTTTACTCCAATTGGAAAAGAAACAAAAAGTTAAAGTAACGTAAAACAAAAGGTTAACATTTATTATCAATTATATTTAATAAATGCTTCTTAATTATTTCAATAATCTTTATCGCATATCTTAGTGTAAAATCCATAGTACATCTACAAAAAGTACATGAACTTGTCTCGCTCTATTCCTTATTAAATTGAGAACAGGAGTATCTTATTCAATCTTGTCAATATTTTTTGGGATACAGAGACGTACAAATGATAAAATTACTGTATAGCAGGTAAAATAACTGCTAGAAAAGCATTCATGGAAAATATTCCCCAATCATATTGGTTTGAATCATATCACGAGAGAAAATTTTATACGATTACACACTAAGGATATGGCTAAAGCTCTATTTACGGAAAGTAAAGATTGACAATGCTTATAGCAGATCGACCATATATGTACATAGAAAAAAGTAACTATTCTTTCCAAAGCGTCCTTTTTCTATACACAAAGACAAGTCTCTGATCAAGTCTATGGTAGTTAATACTATTGAATTATTTTGGATGACAGTGATCCCTACTTTGATGACGGGAAAAATAATGATGCTAATATATTAAATAGTCTGATGACAGAGAGAAGTTACTCTACTTTAGAATGGTTATGGCCATTTAGTAGATGTTATGATCGTAGACCGAGAATGCCGTGATTCAATAATAACTTTGGAAAAATATGAATTGATATCAAAAAAGCGTCATTTTTTTTTTAAGCAGAAAGACATGATGCTATAAGTGTGAATGAATCCAGACTTGTGACCAAAATCCGTTGAACTCTCGAATCCGTAAATGGTTTAATTAAAACATGGAAAATGCTGACCAATGTTTTTTCTAATACTCAAATATCATATATCGGAGACTACCTATTGTATCCGCATTGTGTAATGCTTATCGACTGCGAGTTCAAGTAACGTCATCGGATAATGAAATAATTGCTCAAAAAATGCTCGCTTTATCTAAAAAAAAATCTAACGATTTCCGAAAGATTTTAGAATATGAAAGGTGATCCACAAAGACTACCAGGTGAAGAAAATACAGGCAACATCCATTACAGATATTCCGCGTTTAACATTCCAAGTTCTTTACAGAATAACGATTGGAATTTACTAGATAAAGTAAGCGGTCTTATGGTACGAAAACATGGTGCAAGATGGTGTTACGTGCTTTACATGCACAAACAGAAAGCAGACATTTGAAAGTTGAGGTTGCAATTTCGACCAATATTTCATCCAAACAATACCAACTTTGAAAGATGGCTTTGATCCTGTCAAAGATTGTTATTGTCAATGCAAAACGGGAACTGTAGGATGCTGTATGTACATTGCATCTCTTCTGTGGTACCTAGAATACTATAGATATATGGAAAATACATCTTAATACATAGTGATGCTTATCCAGAATATGAAATGGATGCAGCTTTTTGATTCAAAACACATATTTTGAATCAAAACAGAATCGAAATTAAATCGAAGATGAGGAATAAAACATAAAAATACATTTAAAATTTAAAATATCTATTTCTGAATTAGTATGGCAACTCCATCGCTCCGTTTAAGCTGCAATCATTCGAATTGAATCTAATTGACCTTAAAATACAAATTTTTGTGAGTTTGGACAACCTTTGGAGATGGCTGAAATCGGCCCTTATGCGAGCTCTCTTCTATTTTATAAAAAATACGTAGGCACAATGAATAATTTTGTTAAACAAACAAGTATATGACTTATCTCATCTGACTTATGTCATTATTCTATTCATAAAAGTATTAGGATATTACGATTAGCAAAAAAATTAATGGTTTATGAGATATTTAATGTCAATTATATGTGCAGGAGAAATGTACCTATAATATCTCGTAAATTATTGGTCTTTTATATTTCTAACTTAATACTTTTACATGCAGAATGATTCTAGAGAAATCATTCTACGTAAAATGTCATATAATTTTAAAAAGTGCAAATACCAATTACGTCTTTTTCATTTCTATCTAAAAAAGAATAACGTTAGGCTCCTCTCGAAATAGTTGCACTTTTATAGAAAACATTTTTTTGAAATATGTTGATGTGAAAGTTAGATTGAGACATTCTATATACATATATATATATATACGCATGCATGTGTGAACATGCTGTTCACAGAATTACAGAACTGTAATTAAATAATTATTACATTATAATCCATATATATTGATTGTGATCTTTAATTTCTGTTATCTGCTGTTGTACAAAGATGGATCTGTTTTGTCTTCTGTAATCTGTAATACTACTTTCGAACAGATCAGAATATAATATTCGTAAACGTTCATTGATTCGATGATATCTGGAGCTTATGCATCTGAAGTGAAAATGAATTAGTCAGATCTTTTATGAAAATTATAATATATAAATTATGTATAAGCATATGAACACTAACTATGTTAATAAATAATTATAAGTTGGACTAAATTAGAATTTTATTATTTATTTGTTATGATTCAATATAATATTTTTACGGATATGTATATATGAGAGAGGAACAGAATTTAAAAATGAGTTTTATCCAAAATTTATAATTCAGTTTTAATCGTTTTTTTGAACTATAAATAATTTTTAGATAACGAAAAAAAAGCCACCAGAAAACTATATGCCTTACAGAAAATAACAATTTGTTAATTAGTAAGCTAAGAAATATTAAACAAAATTATTAGGTGTACAACTTTGCTTCCGCCGGTTTTTTTCCGAAATTCGAGGCTTTATTGTAAAAAACTGGTTATACATTTATGATTCAAAGTATTGTCCATTGCTGGCCACTACTTTCTCCCATCTTTCGGGTAGCGTACGAATCCCGCGTCAAAAAAACTGGTCATCTTTTGAGGCTCCACGAATCGATCCAATTTTTTACTTCTTCATAAGACCGGAAGTGCTGGTCAGCCAAGCCGTGTGCCATTGATCGAAACAAGTGATAGTCAGAGGGAGCAACGTCTGGAGAATACGGCGGGTGGGGTAGGACTTCCCATTTCAATGTTTCCAAGTATGTCTTGACTACTTTCGCAACATGGGGTCGAACATTGTCATGCTGCAAAATCACTTTATTATGTCTCTCGTTGTATTGCGGCCGTTTGTCTTTCAATGCTCGGCTCAAACGCATCAATTGCGTTCGATACCGATCGTCTGTGATTGTTTCAGTCGGTTTTAACAGTTCACTACGCCGAGCTGGTCCCACCAAATACAGAGCATGACCTTGGACATCAAAATCATTGTTCTTGAAACGTTGAAACTACTCACGACACATTCTTTCATTAATAGCGGCCTCACCATAAGTATTTGAGAGCATTCGATGAATGAGCATCAGCCGCAGATTTCTTCATATTGAAGCAAAAAATTAAAACCTCCCGCAAATGACGAGAATTTGGCTCGTAAACTGACATTTACAATCGAGAATAACTTTATGATGCAGACACAAATCGACTAATATTTCTATGGGGTTATGTTGACAGATGCCCAAGTTTATGACGTCTATGATCTATTTATTTCGATCACCACTTACCGCTAAAGCCATCTATAGGAAAACGGCGGAAGCAAAGTTGTATAACTAAACAATTGTAAGCTAAAAACATTAAATTTTTTATTTTTGTTAAGATGGTTTTTACGTTTTAGGAGTAAAAAATATATATTATTTTTATTTTTTTTAAAAAGTTTGTAGTCTCAAGACAATCCTACAAAAATGTTTTTTTGGGAAAAACGAAAATTGTCCAAGACATACGAAATAAAATGATATAGTGTCTTGATCGATTCAAATAGCGCGCACTAACCAATACAACTGGCGCTTGCTATTATTTACGTTCAACCTTTCAAAACCATTCTAGAACGTATCCAATAGAGCAGAGTTTCGTTATCATTTGAGTGTCTTTTGTACCTAATGGAAAACGGAGCAATACTTATACTAAAATATTTCAAAACTTTATTCGCTTTTTTTTCCGAAAGAGTTTTCGAATATGGTCATCACTGTTACAACAGCGATTTCGAGATCGTAATATTCTTAATAATATAGGGCACTTCTTTGTTAAATACGAACGCGCTATTTTATTATAAAACACAAAAGGAACATATGGCTCGAATTGTTCATAGTAACAATGGTAGTAAAAGTTAGAAAGACGAGAACGGTAAGCGAAAGCCCCGTCCTATTTTGTTTCTTTTCGTCCATCCGCTGCCATTTCGGTACCTTCTTCCAATTAGCTGCTCGACCGATAAGACACGCGTCTTACCCTGTTCGGTATTGAGAGCGCACTTCCAACTCTTCCTCCTTGAATTGTGACTTCTTGGTAGCAGCAAATCAATTTATCTTAGAAAAAAATAAAAACAAAAATGCAATGACAAACATTTTAGTATCTAAACCTGATTTCTTGATATTATGACAACTTCAGATTTTCTCGTTTTTTCCAACGTTTCGATTCCTCTTTTGAGATAGCTACGGATTCCTCCAAGGATGGTAGCTGCAGGTCCTTTAATCCAGTAGTCTCTGACGTCGTAGTAGAAAAAATCGTTAGCTTCAGGACTAGAGTGTCTTACTTCCAAGGGAATTAGTCTTTAGTTGGGTCGAATCAAATCGCCTTTACTCGTTTCAATTTTACCATCTACACGTAACATCTTTTCCGGCGTAAACTTTTCTAATGAGTAGCCAGTCCAATCGTTTTTGTAAATTGTTTTCGACAAGCACGACATCTCCGACAACTACAGGTGGAACTATTTCTGGGTTTAGTTCGTCTAGATAATTGACCCAAGTACTGTATATGGAAATGTTTTCTAAACTCTTCTTTCAATCTTTGCTGATAGCATATCTTTTTTGCAAAGTGAGACTGGTAAACTTGATCCAAGTCTGGAACGCCATTTTTTTCGAATGCCATTGATGAACATCGTTGGAGATGTGATTTCAGTATTTTTCTCTATTAATAAGTAAGAGGTCTTGACTTCATAATAGCTATGCAGTTACATAGAACAGTTCATTTCTTCGTTCAGCTCAACGAAGTTCTTTTTAATATCTTTTTCAGTAGATCTTTAAGAAGATGGATAAGTAGCTCCTATCATCCTCTTCATCAAGCAACTGAAGGTAGATTACAATATCATGTTATCTCATTGAGGACATAATATTGAGAAATTTTCCGCCAATTAATCTTCTGCAGTAGATTCTTAGTCCCTACAAAATTTTTCCCGTTATATACTACAGTAGATCTTCCTCGACATACAATGAATCTTCTGAAGACCTTCAGGAATTCCTCTGTTGATAGAGATGTAACCAACTCCAAGTGGACTGCACAAGTAAACAAACAGATGTAAACATTTTGTCGCTCAAAAAAAGTGAGCGTAATCAATACCTATCATTTCAAATGCTGCTGCATTTCTCACTCTGTTTTCAGGTAACAATCCAGGCGATGCTTTCATTTTCGATGTATATCGATGATAAATGATGCATTTTCTTATGACTGAGCGGATCATTCGACGACATTGCAAGACCCAAAACTTGTCGCGCAAGTTATTCATCACAATGTCAGTACCAGCATGAATAAGTTTTAGATGAATGTGAAAGATAATTTTCAACATCAATAAATGAATTGAATCCAACACTATGGGACATGAAAGAAAAAGTATCTTGACGATTGGAGGTCATTGTTTTTGTGCGTATTAGTCCATTCTCCTCGAAAACATTTAAACTTCGTAATCGTGAATCGTTGTTTTCTAGAAATGATTCTTTCTGTGCTAGTCTACAGAGAAGCAATTCTGCCTTGGTAATTTCTTTGGCACTTAACTCTTGAGTTTTGTTTACATGGACTCTTCGACAGTTATTCGTAAATCTCAATATCCGTGCGACGATACACATTTTGGAATACATCGAAATTTGGAATACATCTCTGCAAATTCCACTGTCGCTCCACCCGCTTGTTTTATGGAGTTTAGCATAACGATTTCTTCCGCAGTAATTTCGGGGAGTTTCTCTTTTTGCATCGTCCGAAAATCTTGCGTAACTCTAAGTTAAATATGTTCTCGTCAATTTTTCTTTCCTCTTTGGATCTTCTTGAAGCTGAGGCAACTTCAACCATTCCAGTCCCTCCCACCATTTCAGTTCAAGGAATTTCTTAGCACACCCTCAGGAAAGTAAATTCACTGGGTTCATAACTGCAGAAACATATCTCCAAGATTCAACATCCGTAAGGATTCTTATTTCTAGAACACGATTCCATACAAAGATTGCCCATCGAATACATGTTAGAACGATTATCGAGTCACTCCAGAAATAGGTTTTGATATCTTGATAATCCATAGCCTTAGTGAAGGATTGCATCATCTAACTCTAATGGAGGCTCCTAGTAACTCAAGGCAAAGTATGGTCTTCTTTTCTTTACTATTCTTGACTTCTATGAGATGTATCTTGACTCCTATGCTTGACTCAATTCGTACGAGGATTGCTGTCGCGTATGCGTTCTTATTGGCGTCGACAAAAATATCAAAGGATCGTGAATCAGGATCTCTTTCCTCTCCAAAAATCCATCATGGAAACTTCAATACACACAGAAGACCTAGTTATTGAACTCATTCAAAAAATTTGCTTAACATAATCTAATTCTGTGTCCCAATCCATATTTTTAATCCATAGATCTTGCAATAATAATTTTGATTTTAAAAAAGTATGGGACAGACGAATCCGAGAGGGTCGTAAACTTTCTGTACTTGCGATCCTCTTCGTCATCTTCTCCGTGATCGTTGATGCAGGAAATTCCGGTAATATTAGAGTATCCCTTTTGGTGTCCCATATAAGTCCAAGTACTGTCGACTGACTCTCAGGATTCCCGCCAGTGTATCTCAAATCTCTTAAATCAAATTTGGCCTGGATGAAAAGGAAATAGACTTCTAAATTTCAAAATTAGAATAAGAATCGATACTAGTGACGCAGTCATCGATATAAAACGATTTTGTCAGTTTCTCATAAACTAATTTCTTATATAGCAAAATGGTAGAGTTTAAGGCTCTGCAATATGCAATTCACTCGTTGCCCCTAAAAGGAATGAACTGCTTGTCAATTCAAAGACAACTCAATGATGTCGTTAAATTTCTATTTCTCTGTCAACGCTCCACTACAGGAATCTCAAAATATCTCTATGACGTCTACATCTTTTCGACGGGGAGAATTTGTAAAAAGGCTTTTGCGTTACCTCTTCCTTTCTCGAAATCGATGTAACAATGCTGGAATGAGCTCTATGAGATTAAGTCCAGTCTCTAAGCATTGGTTAAGCGAAGGGGATTCCTTGCTGAAGCATCGAAAAGAGTTGTATCTTCGTAGTTTCTTCTTTTTTGATTACAGGCTTTTGAAAGATAGTAACTCTCGATTTCAAGTGTAGGTTCTCTTTTAATAATCACTTCTTCAAGCCAGTCGAGACAGTCTGGCAATCGTAAAGTAAATCTTCGTGTTGTAATTTCTTTGTAACGATGATTTTAGTCTTTTCTCGGCTATGTCTCGATTACCTAGTAAAGGTGAATGATTCTCTTTCCATAATAGAAGAACTTCGTATCGACCTTCGTTGTGGATTTTCATTGTCTCTTGAAGAGATCTTTATTTCAGCTTGATATGCCTCCTTTGTAATACTTTTGATAGGATTCGCAATGCACAAAACATCGAGTCTTCATAAGTCTGATGTATTAGCTTCTTGAGTGAACATTGATATAATCAGCTTAGTATCTACTATTATCATCTATATCCCTACTTAAGAATTGCCAAACTTAGTTTCTGAAGCCATTACTTCTTAGGCCATTACTCTTTAATTTATCTGCAGAACTTTATTAGTATATCTTGTCAGCAACAATAGCTCCAATCAACAAAATGAAATGGATTCTTGACGTTCATCAGTGTCGCTCAAATGTATATCCTTTTTCTCAAGTATATCCACTCAAGAACCATCGATCTTACACGGGGCGTCTTGACAGATAATATTTTGTTGCAAAGCTAACAAGGCACATTTATATGTTTCATCTAAGTTGCTGCTGTAGATCCGACAAATTTTGTGTCTCTGAGACTTGATTTTAGTTCCTCCAAACAATAAGTGCACCATCGTCTGTTCGTCTTCAGTCTCGTATCCAATCTCTCTGACTATTTTTCCAAAACATAAGATCTATGTGAGCCAATATGATGGCGTGAATGTTCACCGAGCCTTTTGGATTCACCTCGTCCAATTTTAGTGTAGACAGGAACATTTTTGCACTCGAAGAGACATTCACAAGACAACTGTTTCCTTTGTGAAAAACTGATTTATTAGGCTTCTTGTCGTTTGCTTTGATTCATCCTTGTTTGTCAGATTTCTACACATCAACAAACAATGTTCAACAATCCTTTGCCGCACCAAAAGCATTATGCTTTTGTTACGGCAAGTACTCTTTTATAGTTGTGTCTTACTTTCAGACAGTTAAAACAGCCCTACTTGTCTTTTACAGCTTGAAATCTCTTTTCCAAATCCAGACTTCTGGTCGTTTCATAATTCAAATTGTCACGACTGGCTCCACAAAATATATCGCTGTTTCTTTCACTGATAGTGACGCTGTCGCTATCTCTTGTTCATCTTTCGATTTCCTTTTATTTTTGCCCTTTATCGGAAATCATTGCTCTCGAAACATGTCTTTGTCATTTGAATATGTTCCTCACTCTCGACTTCTCTTTCTGGAAAAGTCATTAAACTCATGAGACAATTTTTTACAACATCTGTTGTAACATTTACAACAGACGCGTCAGAATGAGGAGTTAACTGGGCCCTTGTTCGTTGCCATGTACGTAATGTGTCTCTTCAGGCAGTGAGGACTCTACCAAAGAAAACAATATTGCTGCGCACATTTCTGTCATCACTAAAGTCTCAAGTGCTCGTATATGCATCTCTAATTTATCACAATTAATTGTGAGAGATACATTTTTGTTCTTACTTAAGACTAACTTTAAAAGTTCGCGCACATAATACTTAATAAATAAATCTTATTTGCCAAATCGAGACTCAAGACTGTATATGGCTTTATCATAATTACCGTTAGTGGAAAACTATTCACTACTTCAAATACGCGCAAGTTTTTTACCATAAACTGCACTAGATATTGGAATTTATCTTCCCTCAATAACGCTGCGTCTTCATTTTCTTAAAAGTACTCTAAAATGGAAGTCAATCTTTGATATCACCGCCAAACTTTCTTAATTCGATTTTTGGCAATTTTAATGAGCATACTTTTCTGTGTTGTAATAGTTCGTTGCAGCGAGATCGCCCTAGATATCTTTTAGATATCTTATGCAACTTAAATGATATCAGCGCTTCGAGTTCATTCTTCCGCTCTGACAGCTTAGCCCGACCTTTGCCTGATGGTATTTCGTAGCATACTCATCTGCTGTGCCTCTCTTCCGATTGCTTCTTCAGACTCTCCAGCTTCGATCATCAAGGTTTCTGATTAGCTCACTCGTAGCAACGCGAAACTGATTTGCAATGAGGTTATATCCGGCAATTCCTTCGACTGCTCAGCCCGAAAGGAAGTGTATACTCTTGTAAAGACAGATCGTGTTATTTTTAGCGTTAACTTTACTTAACCATGGCTTCGAATTACTTTCTTACGATCTCTGCTTGCTACAACGAAATCGCAATACTGTCACAGTCGTCAGAATGTTGCAACCGCGATTTCAAGAGCGTAAGGTTCTCAATAATATAAGACACTTCTTTGTATTATACACGCTACTTTATTATAAAACACAAAAGAAATAGCTCGGATTGTCCATAGTAATAACGGTAGTAAAAATTAGAGTTATAAAGGCGGGAACAATAAGCGGAAGCCCCGTCCGATCTTATTTTTTTTCGTTCACACACGGCCATTCCGGCACCTTCTTCCAACTTGCTGCTCGGCCGGTAGCACGCGTATTATCTTCTACAGTATTGAGAGCGCACTTCCAACAATCACGATTCCAAAAAAAGTGAAATCCGACTGACTTCTATTTTTACAGTTATATTCAGAGAACATATCATTATCGCCCATATTAGAATTAATAGTCTACGTTAATTCTATTTTTTTAAAGGTCAAATAAAAAGAAAAATGTAAGAAAAATTAGAATTATTTTTTCAAACTGTTGCCATTTTGAAAATATGATATTAATTATTTTAGTTCGGGCGAGAATTAGTCCATTCATAATAAGAAATAGAAAGCTTTATTTTTGCTATCAGACCAACAATATGATCTGTATTGTTTTATTTGTAGTGCAGGCCTAATTTCAACGCCATCTTATTATTGTGTTGAAAATTAACACTACAAAAAATATATAATATTTTTTTAATACATATATTCTACTCACTTTCTAGACTTGTATTAGTTTTTGACTATACCTAAATTTTTATTTATTAAAAAAATTCTCAAAGAATGCCTTTAAACTCGATTCTAAAACGTAAAGACTACTTAAAGGATCATGCCATTTTTTTTTTTTTGGAAGTCTCTTTCGAGATATCCCGCAGGATATCCGGAAAATCCGTTATCCAGTCAGATAATTGGATATACAAAAAGAATTTGACGATGGATATTCGATATTCTGTATCCCTTAACACATTATGCGGAGCATCCCTAAATAATAATATAAATATTGTAAATTAACTTTGTGTTAATATCCGAACTTACAATACACGTCCGATCACTGGTATGTTTTACATTAACATTCATTTTTTGTACAAAAAGTGTAAATTTCCAATTCCAATCACTTTTTGCGAAAACTTTATACCTAATATTTTCTTAACCAAAACGCGCAAAAATTACTAAAAATCTATAGCAGTGAATTCCAAACATCACGTCTCTTCGTCATATTCCAATTTGAAACTGTGAAGTTACATCGTTCATTCTCATCCCTTCATAGACGTTAATGCACCAAATCGGGGGACATTTGCGAAGAGCGTAAAAATTTCACAGCAGAAACCAATTTTATACATTGCGCCTACGGAACTGTCCAAATATTTGCATGCGAGCACTAAGATGAAAGTTTATACTTTTTCTATTATTTTTTTTTTGATGTTATATATCAAGATCAAGTTCATTAGAGTTGGAAATTTTGACCGTATGTTTATTCAGTTACATTACTCAACATTTTCTTCATTCATAGCGTTTTCTAAAGATGCTTATCTCTTATAAATATGTAACAAAAAGTAGTGATTAATTATTTATTTTAAATAATTGCTATTTAGTATATTTTTTAAAACTCAATATAAATATTGTATATACATGTTTTGTACAGACAATACAGAAAACATACATATATTATCAAAGTCATTAATGGACATGGCTTCTATTTTTTATATGTTACCAAAACGTCTTTATATATTTCATATTGAAAACATTTTCACGCATAATGTAAAAATAGCTTACAAAGTAAATGTATACCCAGATATAATACTAACCCAAGGATAACTGCAGAATTCAAAGCACTTAAGATAATGATGTTTGACGGATAATCGTTCAGAAATGCAAAAACCGTTAATAAAAGAAACAAGGTGAAATTTATGTCATTATTAAAAACAAAAAAGAAACAATATTAAGATATGCTAACTGACAAAAAACGAGAACAATCAATCCGATTATTATTCGAATTATCCAATTTCGTATTTTCCTTTGGTATTCCTTTGGCGTTCCGAGAGCTTCTAACGTGTCGTCTATTATAGCAAATTCGTGTAAGCACATTTTCAACCTTTAAAAAAATCATGTTGATCACTTATGCGATACAGAAAAAAATTATTATAATTTTATATATCAGTAAAAAATTATTATTGCAATGTATACAGAAAATATGACAGAGATAGAGAGTTATATTATAATAATATAAGCATTAAAGTTGATCAAAAAAATTTTTTTTTAATTTAATTTAGTTTATTGCTCTATGAAAAAGATTACGTATTAACAGAGAAATACACATGAACATAAAAAATGGTACAATAGACAATAAATTAGCTTGCAAACGTTAATGTATGTGCGTTAACAAAACTGCTATTACAAAGCCTACTAGCAAATCGGAACTGACAAGGGACACTGGGCAACTCAAAAATTCAAAAAATTCTGAAACTTTGTATATAGGTAAAGTAGTTCATCCGTAACACAAAACTATTTTTTGTTCGTGAGAAACAAAACAGTTTTAGGAGGTGAAATATGAAAACTTTCAAAAAATTGGTTTTTTTTTTAGAAGCGAATATTGCCGAAACTATAAGTGATATGAAAAAATTTTCGGAATGAAATTTGAATGATTTCAAGAGTACTTTAGGAACAATACAAAAACAACAATAAAAACAACTACAATAAAAAAATTAGTTTTTAATTATTTATTTATTTTATACCCCATCCACACCCATTTTAATTTTTATAACGCAAATCAAAAAGCATTTGACGCTGAAATGGTGATATATTATAGTTATGTTTCAAAGAACCATTTTTCAGATATAAACGAAAACATGTATATGCCTATGTATACGCGGTATCCGTAGGTATTCCGTAAATATCGCGTTGGCTGCACGAGATAGCGTAAATAGCAAATACAATATAATTTATCAACACAGTATCAAGCAGCAATTATTAAAATATGAACTTTTATATAACAACAACAACAAGAAAAACAACAGCAACAGCAATAATAAGTGCATCAAACTTAAAATCAGTCAAATATTTTTATGATATACATAAAGGAATGTAAATACTTCAAATAATTAAAAACAAAGTATGAATAAATAAATTGTTATTTTTATAAAATATCATTCATTTAATTTTGACTTTTGAGCAATCAATTGCAATATACTTGAAAAAGAAAAGATATTATATCAATAATAATTCCGCACAAACAAAAAATAGTTTTGTGTTACGGATAAACTATTCTATTTGCACACAATGTTTCAGAATTTTCTGAATTTTTGAGTTGTTTCCTTGTAAGATAGCGATGCAATAAGTGGTAAAGCAATGAAGTTAAAATCATACACACACGCACGCACACACACGCGAGCGCGCAACCACCTACATACATACCAGTTATTTCAGTTTCTCTTATACGTAAGGTAAGAGATAAGTTTTCTGAATAAAATGCAATTTACACCAAGTCAATAAGTTAAGTAAATTTTTTTATTTGCTGTCAATCAGATTGAAAAAAATGATTTTGAGAAAAACGCGTTTGAAATTTTACTTTCAGATTACTATATATATGTTTACTGCACAAATTTAAATTAAAAAATTTAATAAATAGAAACCGAACGAGTTAATATAACAACATAATATAACATAATATAACAACATAATAGTAAGGATCGATCAAAATTGAAAGTGACGAATAATATAATATTCTACGTTCATTTTTTATTAATCTCAATTTATTTAATTAATCTCAAATGTGGCTGTGCGCCAAAATGTTTGTACGTAAAACACAATCAATCTGAGATATTAATAACGGCGAGTCGTTATTATTAATAACGTTTAGACAATTGCGAGTATATATAATCCCTCCCTTTATTTCAAATAAGAAACTTTTATTGCGAAAAATATTTTAGCATTTCAGATTGTATTTCTTTCAAAATATTAAAAATAGATTTTTTTTAATTTTACCCTGTTTAAAGCCCCCCTTAAGGGAAGAATTGAAGAGAAGAATACGAGATAATAATTTTGAGAAATCGACTATTAGCAAAGATGATTTAGAGAGATTTAGATGCAGCGAATTATTAATAGACCATTTGGCAAGAGACTTTAGATCTTTATTTATTTAAAACAAAATAGATTGCTAAAGCATCGAATGAGTGAAAAAATTTGAGAAAAATTACATCGTCTGCGTACAGACACGTCGTTTGCAGACACTCTTCTGCAAAGAGCTCGGAGAAATATTAGACAAATGAGAGACAAAAATATTAAAAAGTAGAGGTCGGAGAATGGTATCCCAAAGAAAACGGTATCTGGAGAGGAGAAAAGAGGAAAAGGATTATATATGAGAACTTGTTGTGTGCAATAAGGAATGAGCAGATTAGTGAGAGGATCGAATGGAATAGATTTATGGCATAGCTTGAATTTGACTAAAAGTAGGTCATGATTGACGATATTTTTAAAAAAACTTTTTATAATTTTGTATTTGTCTATAATTGTGAATTGAAGACTTCTTTAATGCTTTCAATTAAAAATACTATTAAACAATAGATAAGTATTAAAAGATTAAGTATTATTATATAGGGACCGATACACTTATAAAAATTTCTTACCTTAAAACGACAGAAACTGATGAGAACTAACATAATGGTGAGCAACGATATGAAATAATACACGAATATAATTCCAGACCGCAAATAATTCAAGTAATATTCTTTATAGAAACAAAAGTACGTAAGAAAGCTCCATACGGCCAAAGCATACAAGTAAGAGAGATACGGCCTGGATTGTCCACGAGGATATTCAAAAATACTCAAATTGCAAAACGATCCAATTATCAATAATGGTTCCAGCGCTCTTTCTAGTGTCTCTGTCATAGTTTCCGAGTCGTCGGTTAGTATTTTAACTGAATTAGTTCTTACTGTATGAGACACAGACACGTTTTAATACTTTTTTAGAATTTCAGAAATATAGTTTATGCAATATCTCTAGGAACTTTATGAGTACTATACTGTAAGATATGTACATTGGGAGAGTATTTATATGCCGTTTAACCAGCAAGTATTGAATAATAGAAAGAGGACATAGATAATCTAAATTAGATTGCCTTTCTTTTCGCGGAATTTTTTATTTACGGATATGTAGATTAAGGCCAATAGTGATGGATCGCTTTTAAGAGAAAAATTCATATTTTCCAGAAGAATATAAAATATTTAATAATTATGATTGATCATAAAGCTTATATTATGGATGATTTTATTTCATTTCGGTACCATTTTATAAGTTTTAATTTTGATTAAATGAAGTAATGACAATCCGCAATCAGACCCCTATGTACTAATTGTGGATCAGTTCACCAAATGCTTTAACCTCTTTGAATTTATCTTCAACTGAGCATGATATTGACTTTTTTTATGAAATCTAGTGAATACTATTTACTATCTCCTGTAAAAGTCAATTCCTATTATACTTTGAATAAATTTTTAAAGATAAATACCTTAGTTTCTCACGTTTTAATTAAGGACATTAATGAAATATTTAGCGCTATTGCTAATAAATAAAAAAACTGACATTTGAAAGAAATAAAACAAATGTTAAATAACGCTTTTGTGATATGTTTTATTTGAAGATAGAATAAAAATACTATAAGTATTTGACTCAGATAACATTGACTAGAGACATACCGGTTAGAATTCTAAATAGTGTCACAAAATGTACTTGATCACAAAATATAAACATATTACAGAAAGAGCAATTAATTAGGTGATAAGAATTATATCCGCCAACTAAAAGTAAACTTACTTGCATTTTATGGTAAAATGTTGTTATGATACTACTAAATTACTTCAGAAAACATACATTTCTGTTTCCTAAGATTAAAAATGAATAACTATAATAGCCTACTAGTAATGCTTTATTTTTAAACTGCGGTTGGAGATTTTTCGATTATACTTCAGAATGATACTGTTTGAAGAATATTCTCTTTTTACTCAATATGGTAGCCAGATATATTTTCTAATACATATTATAATTAATAGACGATCATTTATCTTCACAATCTGACAAATGTTCGACTATTGTATCCTTTATATATAAGTGCTTTCCAATTACAATATCCCTAGATACTCTCGTGCACATGATGACACAAGTTGCGTTTCAACTATCCATTATTATCGACACAATACTACATATCTGAATTCAGCCGAGGGCTGTGTAAGCTTATTTTCTAGTAACAATTACATGTTACTAACGGCAGTGGCTATAAATAAGATTGGAGAATGTTAAGAAACCGGCACTTTTACTTTTTTTGTTTCATACAGGCCGAAAAAGCTGCATTTAATCTAACTCTATCCAAAACGGATCTCAGTCGTGCACATTCTGTTCCAATTGAATCATGCACAATGCCATACTTTGTGTATTCCTGGGTACGTTTATATTAAGATGTGTTAAGCAATTGAAATGCACCCTATGACTGTACTTTCATGCTATTGTTAGAAACTTTTCGATTGTACTTTAGAATGATACTATTGGATGAATGTAGCGTGCATTTTTCTCGCTAAAATAACTATGTAATTTTTCAAATTATGGTTGAAATTATATTTCTGCTAAAGATTCCAAACATGTCCGTAAATGAATTTGAACATTTAGTTAAATGCAATTTCTAGCTGAAAATCCTGTTATATCCAAAATACATTTGAAGTTACAGGTAAGTTCCACGTCAACTCTTATTTGCGAATCTTGTTCTGTCCGATGTATATATGGAATTCCAGATAATTCAGGATCCGTTTATTATTTATTTTTAATTGAATTCGAATCTTCATTATGGATCCATCTTTTATTGAGAAATCATCTCTAATTTAAATATAGAAATACTTACATAAACTGATTATATTATTTTCTGATAAAAACGAGTAAACTTTATGTCATAAATTTCTGCAATACCTAACATATTTGGAATTGCGGATGTAAACAGACAACATTTTTATCTGGGAATCCAATGTGTTTTGAAATGGATATGTTTATATAATTAGATTTAATGTCTACTTGGATGAACTTTATGCCAGTTAAAGACTGATTTTTCCATATCTATTTTGATGTGAGCGTATGTACTTCTTATCTGGATAGAACTGAAATTTTTGGCAGGATTAGCAGTTTTCATAACGTTGCAAATTGAACGACTATAACAATTTTCTTCTTTTATTGCTTTACTTTCTTTTTAGGAAACTTTTGGAGACTTGTTGGTTATATATTTTTAGAATAATATTGTTAAACGTACGTAACATCCTTTTTGTTCTCTGATACAGATATGGATTTTAAAATTATGTGCTTATATTCTGTTGGCCGTAAATATCATATTTTTGGATTCGATATTATACTGCCGATTAATGTAATTATTTATATTAATTAATATTTTATAATTAATATTTTATAATTAATATTTTCTCATTCTGAAACGGCTTATTGGACTAAAAAACTATAACATAAGAAAAAATCTAGTGGCCATTTTAAAATATGAAATTATTATTACTAATCAGCAGTGTATCAAATCCAAAAATATACTTTTTATGGAGTACAGACATATAATTTTAAAACATACTTTTTAGTTTCAAGTTAATGATATCAGTTACATTTGTTTTCTCAATTTAAATATATGAAATAATCAGTTAAAGGACTTAGAGCATAAGCAAGATATTATTCGCTATCATTATTAAATATTATAAAAATTATATTTAACTAAAAATACAAATACAAACACAAAAGAAATACGTTTCGATCTTCTATCTAGTCATTTTCAATATTACATATAAAATCTACATTAAAACAATTCCAATGACATACCAAAAATTCAAGAAAAGTCAAGCTAATATTAAAAACCTTAAACAACAATGTGTTCAATCCAAAGACCTTGATATGACCGCAAGAAGTTATAGAATCTTTTCTTAAACCTGTCCATGATGTCATTCCAGACATGAATCTCTTCTTATTACAACATATAAATTAACAATTAATATAAAGGCTAGCTCTCTTCTCAAAAGCTTACATACACAGATCCATGATAACGTGATGTATTGCTATGTAAAATAATAATTTAAACTAATGAATTATTTAAGCAAATTAAAATGCTGCAAGATTTAGATTAATACCTGTGTTTCTACCAATGAAGATATAATAATAATTATAGCGCAAAGCAATATATACAGCAAGCAATATTAAGACTAGAATTCAAAAGATATAAATTATATCATGTTGTTCCATGCGTCTTGACAATTATTTTAAACTGATAAAAAAATTATGAAAAAATCGAATCAAATGTGAATGGTGAGGAAATTCGAAGGAGAGGGAAAAAAGAGACGAAAAATTCAGGAGGGGAAAGTGTTATAACGGGAGAATATATTTCTGGTAACGATTCTGTGTCATTTTGTAAATTAAGTCCATTCTTTTGTGTCCTTATAAAAATCATCTCGGAGTCAGTTTTTTGTTATAAGATAATTTGCTATCTAAAATTCTGACATTGTTTCAATCAAAATTATGATTAAGTGAGATTCGGTGATTAGATATGACACTTGGTGAGTTTGATTTTTTATTAATATCCAATGCGTGCTCTGCGATTCTTGTCTTTAATTTTGTCTGGCCATGCATCACATGCAACACATACCATGCATCACAAACATGGCATGAGATCTTATAGACAACATCATGATGTGCTGTTGTCTCAAAAGTATTTTTTTCAGTTGTGATGTATTTTTTCAGAGTATTGTAAATGCAGGCTTTAAATTAACACTTTTGGTTATGTTGGAAAAAGATTCCAAGATAGTCCCTACAAAAGATACATTTTTAATATTATAAGCGTTTGACTTTTCTTGAATTTTTGGTATGTCAATGTAATTATTTTAATGTAGACTTTATATGTAATATTGAAAATGACCGGATAGAAGGTCGAAACGTTTGTATTTTTAGTTGAATATAATTTTTAGTATTTAATAACAATCGCGAGTAATATTTTGCTCCAAGTCATTTAACTGATTATTTTAATTTATTTAATCGAGCATTGAATTACTTTTTATTAAATATATGAAATTATTTAAAATAATAAATAATTTTTTGTTTTTGGCTTGATTTAAAGACACATTCTTTCATTGTAATATGTAAATAATTTTTTATTTTTAAATAAATATCTTTTTTTCTAGAAAAATCTTATACTTAATTGTAATCATAATGATATCTAATTGATTGAATAAATAATATTCGAATAATTTATTAGATGAACCAAACATTTCTAAATGGAATAAATATTTATTTAAGTTAATATTTAATTTTAATGTATTTATTTAGTAAAAATAATTTTTGTCGATTTAAATGTAAATAAACAAATGATTTAATATTCGCTAATCATAAATAAAGTTCAATTTATAACATTCAATAAATAATTTGTAATTTATTTCAATATTTTTTATCTAAAAATAAAAAGATATTTTTATTCAAATAACAATTTACTAAAAATAAATATTTCTGAACAAAATAAATATTTATTAAATTAAGTATATATTTAAGTATGTATTTAATTTTAAAATAATTTAATTTATATTCAATATAAATTTTTATGCAATTTGACATTTAGGCTGTGAACTTTAATTGAATTTTTGTTATCGCTTAAGTGCGGCAAACTTTTCGCATCCTGTACCCCGACTCTGTACTTTTTAACGACAGTTAAATCATATTATATGTATTATCATTGCACAGCTTTTTTATCATGTTTAATACTTGTAATACACAACAAAATCGGATATAATAGTTCGAATTGTAATCGGATTGTAGTTATACATTTGTAGATTGTAGTTACACATTTTTTCTGACTTAGCAATTTTTTAAAATTCTTTTTTTAAAAATTTTGCAAAAAAATTTTGAAGAAATTTTCATCATTTTTACGTATAAAATATTTGTAAACATATATATATGTATAACATATATCCGATATGTATTATTACCTTTAGTACTTTAGTATTATCTCTAGTAACTTTTACTCTAATTTCTAGAATTTTTTGAATTAGTACATATGCATACATTTACATTATAACTAATTTTTGTTGATATTATGCGTCAAAATGTTCACAGTCTGAAACAATTAAAAACCTTTTACTAAATATTGTATATAAATATTATATATAAAAAAAGGATGACACTTCCAGTGTCCGTGACCTTGACAACATACGTATGTCTTTATTGTATGCACACAATATAAATACACATTTTACAAAGAGTTTTATAAAGTGCACATAATCAATATATTTTATCAAACGTGTCAGCTTCAACTCAAGTCGATATGTGTCGTTAGAAGCTACATAAGTAAAAAGCATCTATTAGACACGTTTATACTTAGCATAATGTTGCAAATAGTTACGTTTATAATCATTTGTGCCTTGTAGTAATTGGTTAAAAATCAATATCAAATGCGGACCTGTTTCCAGACATACATGTTATATAGATAACATCAAGTACTCTAATAATAGTGTAAAAGCATTCTACTTTAGAAAGTCTAGAAGTGTCCTGTTGTTGATGTCGAAAATGTACACAAATAGATGACTATGATTATGAAATATTATGCATCGTTAAAAATAAGACTTGTAATTTATACAAGTCAGTTTATATTCTTATCACAGTTTATTCTTATCACAGTTTATATTTTTATCAAAAATCTGTATTTCGCTTTTAGTTTCATATATTGAATCACTACTATCAAACAACTGCAATTCATTTTCCATCTCTTAAGATAGATTCCTAATGTCAATAAATTCAAATTCACTTTTAGTTTCCAATAAGAGCCCACCATTAAATATAATTATATGTCACTATATTGAAAAAAAAATGTTTCACCTAAGTAAATTCTGACATTTTTAAGAGATTCCTCGTTCTCTAATTTTTGATGAAATCTTACAAAATCTGAAAAGATTAAGTTTAAGAATTATTTCAGAAATTGTAGAAATTTTAGAATGAGAAATCTTAGAATATCAGAATTATCATGTATATAAAAAATTATCACATATATAAAAAATTTTAAGAAAAACTGTAGGCTAACTTTTTTGTAAATGACTAGTAGTCATCTCCTACTAGTAGATTTTCTCCTTATTTCTAAAAAGTGTTCTAAATATATGAAAATTTTATAGATAAATTTTATAGATAAATAATTTAAAATGCACGATGTGAATGGTTCAAATAATTAATTAATTAAATATATATTAAGAAGGGCTACGAACCAAGTGAAAACTAAAATATAAGCAAAATATATATTAGTAAGCGCTAAAACAAATTAAAATAAAAATAAATAGAAATGAAATGAATGTATAACAAACAGTGTTTTAATTCTGATCGGATCATTATCAAAATGTTAGACATGTAAAAATTTTCAAAGTTTTTCAAAACTTTCATAAATTAATAGTATAAACACATTTAAAATAGCAACGGCCTATAACTAAAAATTACAAACTACAAAAATAAAAATTTTTTTAATTGTACTAACTTCAGCTGGATATATAAAAAGGTAATAAAATAACCTACTATGATTATCGCAACAGTATTAAAAATATTGCTATTGTATTCAATAGAGATCATCTTTGTAATTGTGCGGAAGATGATATAGAGAAATCTCGCAATACATTAGTTAATATATTAAGTTCATGTTGATGAAAAATAGCTAATAAAATAATCTATCAAAATATCAATACAAAGAATAAAATAAGGAACATTTGTTAATAAAAGATTCATAAAAAAGAAAATCGTAGAATAAATACTTTCAAAATATTTTCAATGCTAAGAATTAATAATAACAGTCAGAATGATTGATATTATTGAAAAAATATAATATCGGTTGTAAAAATTTGAGATTCAAAAAGCAATCAGTCTGTTAAAATAATATAAAGTATGAAAAAATATTCGTTGATAAAAAGCTCATATAAAAAAGGAAAAAACTTAAAATAAATACCTTAAAATATATTAGTTCCAATGTTATAATAAATAAAATGGTATCAGTCAAAATATAAAAATATCGATAGAAAAGATTTAAAACTCGAAATACAAACAGTGTACGATATAGGTACAGCAATAAGATAAATAAACAATTTGCGAGCTTCCTTGACATTCAAATTTGTAATGAGAAAAACTGAATTACGCAAGTAAGAGGCACAAAGAAGGGAATACGAAATAAAGGAGAAAGGGTAACAATTAAGAGGGAGGAAAAAGAACAAAAAACTAAGAGAAAGAGGCTGAATAATAGAAAGATAAGATTTATGTAGAGATTCAGTATCGTTTTGCTTATTTAGACTCTGTTTTTGCTTCTTTATATGAACCATCTTCGATATCAAGCATTTATTATAGGAAGATTCTCTATCAAGATTTCTCATTTTATTCCAATCAAATTCATTGTTACACTCCACTCGATGGTTTGTAACTGATAGCGATTTCGTTTTTTTCTTTATATCAGACATGTTCTTGTAATCTGGCTTTTAGCTTTCTCTTAGTTTACCCAACATAATTAGCATTACAATCTATTTCACAAGATATTTTGTAGACAATTTTCTGATTAGAGAAAAAGTCGAGAGTTGAGTTTTGCCTCTTTTTATGTTATGTCGGTTTTTAGGATATTCGGAATGGAATAAGTTCAGTTTTTCCACTCTCCAAGTTTTTCCAAATTAGTCCATTTTCCAAGCAACTGATCTAAAGCTTCCAGAAATAGACTTGATGGAATGTTAAAAAACTTTTTAGCACGAATATTCTTGTTAAGAGCGTGAGAATTTTGTATACTGTTGTTCATGAATATGGTAATTCAATCTATTATTGATAGTGGAGAAGATGAAATG
This sequence comes from Atta cephalotes, assembly GCF_000143395.1. Classification (NCBI taxonomy): domain Eukaryota; kingdom Metazoa; phylum Arthropoda; class Insecta; order Hymenoptera; family Formicidae; genus Atta; species Atta cephalotes. Next base: position 506,388 of record NW_012130101.1, on the reverse strand, counting down.
AAATAGATAACAATTTTGTAAAAATATATTGATAATATCAATAAGATTTTTTTCTTGGAAAACAGGATGCGACAACAATATAATTCTGTTTACCGCAACTTTGACAACACCTCTTTTATGACATAATGGATGGTGAGAGTGGAAGTTAAGAAATCTTCTCGAGCAAGTCGGTTTTTTATATCTAAACAATTGAGTTTTCAACAATGATGGAGATGTCTAAAAAATTCAATCTATCATTGGTCCCAATTTCCGTGATGAATTGTAATCTTTCTAAAGCAGAAGACTCAAGGTCTTGTAGTACTATTTCAGCTATTTTAGCTATTGGAGAGACTCCATTAGATACCAAAAATTTGTTTATAGAATACATTATTAAAAGAAAAAAAGTTAAATTCAAGACAAAGCATATGGCTATATAAATTTGTCTAAAAGTGTAGTATTCATAGATACATAACTCCATCTCCTCACGATCATCCATGCTCTCAGATATCAAAACTATGGGACATTTGTAAATAGCGAAACCATAACTAAAGAAGCCAAAATATAACCAGGAAAAAAACATTCCATTTAGCTTGTCTACCAAATGAAAACTGTTTTTGCCTGACTATGTCCTCCAGGAATATTATTATGGATAATATTATGTAGAAATAGGAAAAAACAGTAAAGTGGACTGTTTATCGAAGAAACAATAACCCTTAGCGGATTACCGACTTATGAATTTTAGATAAGCCATAGGAGAATTGCCATCTGTAATCAATAATCTTTGATATACTGAGTATGTCTTCTATATAGTTCTTGTTTTTCCAATATATTACGCAGATCGTTAGTCAATTTCTTAGAGGGATTCTTCTCTATTCTAATGTGTGTGTGCGTGTGCGTGCGTGCGTGTGCGTGCGTGCGTGTGCGTGCGTGCGTGCGTGCGTGCGTGCGTGCGTGCGTGCGTGCGTGCGTGCGTGTGTGTGTGTGTGTGTGTGTGTGTGTGTGTGTGTGTGTGTGTGTGTGTGTGTGTGTGTGTGTGTGTATTATATATATATACTTATTATATATATATATACTACTCTAACTA
>NW_012130101.1:490388-505305 GCF_000143395.1 Atta cephalotes | reverse complement strand
ACACACTACACACTTACACACTACTACACACTACACATACACACACACACACACACACACACACACACACACACACACACACACACACACACACACACACACACACACACACACACACACACACACACACACACACACACACACACACACACACACACATGTATTACAAATCTATCATATTAATTTTAATATGGAATCAATTTCGATAAATGATTATTAGACTGATTTATAACGTTATTTTTACGAAACATATGTTATAATTATTGTAATAATTTTTTAACTAATGTTCCATGTTTTAGAATAAAAGATTATCATTTTTTTAATATTTGAGAAATAAAAAATATAAATTTAATTTAAATATTATTAAAAATCAATTTTAATTTAAATACAATTTACATAAAATTTATATAACTAAATATAACTTATTTTAAATACAAAGCACTACTACGGTCTGAATGTTAAGATGTTGAACTATTATATATATTCATATAAATAAATTAAAAGTATTAAAAGTATTAAAAGTAATGTATTTATAAATCTTGTTTCCAATCTTATTGTAAATATAACTTATATACAAAAAAATAATAAAATAAAATAATAAAATAAAAAAATAATAAAAAATAATACGCTCCTATAAAATTCTATGCGAACAGATATGTAACTTCAAAAAGCTGGATGGAATGAGGAAATCGATGAATATCCCGTGGTCGATGAAACGAAAATCGAGCTGTAGAACTTGAAATTATCTAGAGTTCGACTGAACACAAAACAATTCATCAGCGAGAACGAGGAAGTAACATTTACGCTACTAATGAAGCGAAATCTTTTTACCGCCTAGTTTACTTCTATTCCGGACATTCGATATGTTTGGCAGATTGAACAAAATCAATCTACTGTTAAGAGTAAAGAAGATTACGTTACGGTTCTGAAAGTGCTGGAGCAGAATCTGGGACTTTTGAGGACTCGAAACCTGTGCAAGCTGTGCCATCCGCCGTGAAATCCGAATACAGCGGAGATTTTGAGGTGAATAATTAATAAATCATTATGATAATATACAACAATTATAAAATAATTACACTGTGTGACAAAGTTTCTATTTCTCAACACCTAAATGATGATTCTCATATATTATTTTTAATTTTTAATAAAATTTATTTTATATCATTACATTAATTATTTTTTTGTATATTACAAAAACTAGTTAAATTTTTTATAATTATGTTACTGCATTATATAAAGAATTTAAAGTAATGTTTCTAAAAATTAAAGGATGTAGAATTTTTTCGAAAGTATATTCTTTAGTATAAAAAAATCTTGCGAGAAGATCTCCCTTACTTGTTGAAAAACAGAAAAGTCGTTGAAAATTTGTTGCACTGTGTTATTGAATAAATATATTTATTGACTAAATATTTGCTGTAAGGTTCAACCGATCTACAAGTACGACGCATCGCGAGAAATAATTGATTGAAACACAGGAACGACACGCTCACACATCCGTGAAGTTTGAGTTCATTATGGATAGTCGATAGATGGTGATCAATCTCTTCACCGGCGGTTCTAAGTTATTGCAATCGCAGACGTCACCGATGCATCTGCCCGAGCATGGACTGGCTCGTTTCAGTCTCACACATTTTGTTCTGAAAGGCCGTGTATTTGCAGACGGTTTACTGGCTACATCGATTCTTCTAATGAACTGTACGCTAGATGACATGCGGCAGAGTCGAGAGGGCTCGCTGGTGCGAATCATGGAAAGGACCAGCAGCGTGCCATTGTCAAGGCCAAGTGAGGATCATCTCGAAGAACACGTCAAATATAATGCCAGGAGTATGTTGGACGTGACAGTGCGCCAAAGCTCGAACGACACGTTTGCCGACGTGCGAGTGTTCTCTTTCAGCATCATTGTCTCCCTCGATTATCTTATGAAAATCAAGGATTTTTTCGATGTGAATAAACTGAACAAGACGGCTGTTACTTCTTCTTCGAAAAATGAATTGATGGCACCAAAGAAAAAGCCGGCGCAGCAGCAATCGGCCGCCTCGACACTCAAAATGTTAACTGTGAATCTACACGTGGAAAAGCCAGATATTATCTTGCTCGAAGACATGAACGATATCAACTCGAATTGCATAGTACTGAATACAGAATTGTTGCTGAAGGTGCGTATTATGGGAGAGCATCAAGTAATCTCGGGTTCCATTAAAGATCTCTCGCTACTGGCAGGGATATATAATCCTGCGAAGAGGACTGACTGGATCTATCAGATATAGCACACATACACATAATATTCCATATAATACATATTTATGTATGAAAAAGTTTAGTAATTTAGAACGTGGATAAAAAATTATTTCAACAAGAAGTAGATATGTTTGGAAAGTTCAGATAAAATAAAAAATTTTTATTTAAACTATAAGATCGTGTTGTTTAATATTAAATTATTTTATACGTATACAATATTCAATTTTATTCAGAAAGTATAAATTTTCAAATCCAGTCACTTTTTACAGAGACACTTGTTATGATTAATTGACACTTTAATGATTAATTGAAATATATTAATTTAGATAGTTAAATCGTTATAATCAAATAAATTTACAGAATTATTTAATGTTAAAGTAAATTTTTATATTTTTAATATTTATAAATAGATTCTCTTTAAATTATTTTATTATTATTAACTCAAAGCCATCTTAAAATAACTCATCTTAACATCTATTTTATGTTAATTGTTATCATAGGTTTTGCGGCTATGCAGCCGGTAGTATAGTTAGTATAGCCGGTTCTACGCCAGAGGGAAAAGGACTCCATTTAGAAGTTTGTTGCACGGATATACACATGTCTGTTTCGCCAGGTAATTTACGAATTTCATACTGATAGTACCTAATAAAATAAAATGTAACAATTTTCAGGTGTAATCGAAATATTGAATAAAGTCATTCACACGGTGACAAAGAAAGAGGAAGGAAGTCGTTAAACCTGAGCCTAATTATGAAGGATTGTGGATTGTTACACCTTTTGAAGAGAATAATTATTGGTTTTTAAAGACAGGTTAATAATAAGTTGATAATTCGATGATTATTCGTTATACAAAAAAAATCTTATTTTTATTTGTTAAACCGTTGGATCAATTTATTTTAGAAGTTGCGAAGGAAGCACTCGAAGAGTTTACATATCCAGATGATGAGGTTGCAGCACCTTATAAGCCCGAATTAGCCATTGTCTCGCCGACAATTTTGTTCACTCTGGAGGCGGGTGTCGGCAACAAAACTTTGCCAATATTACTGCTTCATGTGGGTTTCCAAAGCAACATTAACGATTGGATACAATACAAAATCTATAAGTTGTTTATCTTGTAAGACTTTTTTATACTCGAAAAGAATAATTTTTAAAAAATTTCACACTCTTTAATTTTTAGAATCTCCGCTTGTCTTATTATCAAACATTATTTTTTATGTCTTTTCTCCATTCGTTATTTTTTTCAGAATTTGTGGATGATAGAACTTTTTAAATCTTCTATTCTAATATTCTTTTCTAACAATTAAAAACATATAAAAATCACTATTCAAAAATCACTATTCTTTAATTATTTATCTTGTTTTTTTTCATTATTGTTATTATTATTGTTATTATTATTGTTATTATTATTCTCCTCTTATAAGTATTATGGTTTACATGACTTGTGCTCGCAGAGGTAATTTCGGACAGTATAGGTGGACAGTGTAAGATGATTGAATTGAACAGTGCTGTCCCAAATCACCTGCATTTGCAGTAATCTTTCTTAAAAGTATAATATATAATACATTATAATTATAGATATATAAATATATATATTATAGATATATAAATTATAGATATATAAATATATATATTTTTATAAAATATAGATGACGAAATCTTTGATATATAATATTTTTAATGATCATATTTAATATACTTTAGATACATGACATCAGTTGAACCATTTGTCTGGAAAGATCTACAGAAAAAAACTACTTCCATGACGAAATTATTGAAATGCGAGTCGCGATCTAAGCAAGAACCATTCTTCTACAGAACCATTTTATATGCAGGTCGATGTCTTTCCGTATATATTTTTTATAAAATATATATATTTCTTGCTTTAGTTTCGTTTAATAAAATTGACAAATATTCTTAGTAATAAATAATAGAGGAATACAGAATATTCGTTTATGCTGTGGGAGAGATCGAGCAGGTATTTTGAGAATACCACTCGTCATACCATGGCTAGTACTGTCAACAATGTACATCTATACTCGTATCTATGTATCTGAAAAACTTCCTACCGATCGATATCATCTGTTTTCCTTCAGGAAAACTTGCTCGAAGTAAGTACCTCTATGCAACTTCCTACAATTGATCTAACCAAGTCAAGCATAATAATTAAAGTAGAACATACATCAATTAATAAAAATTTAATTAACTATTATTAACTATTAATTATAATTAATTATAATTAACTATAATTAACTATTATTAGTAATTATAATTATTAATTATTATCTTTTATAAAACATAACATTTGCGATTTATTTATTTAAAATCACATGATCGAATGATGTGTTATAGCTGCCCAATTATCTAGAGGATTGCGGAGGCGAAATCATGGCGGACCCACCCGAGTTCGCGGTTTAGTCATTTAAATCTTTCGACAGAAAGATGTTCTGCAGAAAGTGGTTCTGGAATGCATATGTCTTACAAACATTGTTCGATTGTCATAGCGCTGTATTGTCCCTTCTGGATGCTGAACAAGACTAGTTTAATGCTGTCCATAGAGTATGTGTTTGCAGTGATAGTTTCGTCGCTTTTGGTAACTTTGCCTCTGCATACAGTTTGTAATTGATTATTATCTCTACATTTGTCAAAGAATCTTGAAAATTCCCTAAGATTTTCCAGTCTCAACCGCAGAGAGCCCCCCCCCCCCTATTTTGCATCAGCCATACATTGTAGAATTCTTTATTGATATGCATTCTTCTTATATCAAATAATACTCTTGTATTAATGTTTGCTTCCTCGCTCGATCTTTAGCCTTTCTTGTGTCCCTGTTAGTGTATCGCAAGACTAACCTGTACTTCATCTTGTCATTAATCTTGTATTCAACATTCGCTATTATTTTATAGAAATCAAGTAAGGTTAGCAAAGAGCACTCGAGTTCGATAAAGACATTTCCTGTTATCGTGCTGCATTATTGTGTTTCTCATAAATAGCCATCTTATATATTATTAACAAAATTAGCTCTCAAAATTTTTTAATTCTACACTATTATTCTACACTATTATTGCATGGAAAGAATGATTTTGCTACTTAAATGTTTAACTAGATGCAGAAATATCGTTAAACTACAAAATAATGTAGGATGCTTAAACAGATTGCTAGAATATCGAAATTTTTTGCAGCATTACTCACGCTTAAGTTTTCTGTACAATTATTTTGATGATCCAACAGAATTATTTTCCTATCTAATATTATTTTCCTATTTTGAATCTATCTAATTTATTAAAAATTTTTTAATATTTTAACAAAATTGTTCTTTTTGTGTGAATTGTTAATAATTATACACATTTACACAATTATATAATAATTATACAATGACTTCTAGAACAATTATCATACATCGCTTAAATCAAATTAAATTTTTTTTATTGAATAGACGTTGATATTCATCACTTTATTCGTGAAAATGTATGTGTAAACGTCTTTCAGAAATTCGTTTCTGAACTGCTATGAAACCTCATCGGCAACGCGCACAGTACAGGAAGAGGAAAACTCGCGCGGTGACATAGCTTTATTTCAATACTATCGCTGTTCTCGTGTTCGCTTGTGTCCGCAAGACTTAATCATTGTCAAATAACAATCGTCTAATCTAGTCGTGCCACCGGAACTGAACGGCCTCAAACTGTGTTAGATTATCATTGTGTTAGTCGATCAATGTGTCGATTTTTACAATTGGATTTTATCAAATATAAGTCATACATAAATTAATAGTAATTAGCTAACATCATTATGTATAACTGTGCTTTATTGCACACGCTACTTATTTTCTGTTTCCTTAATCCTCTTTATTTTTAATTAATTTCTATTTCTATTTCTTTTAATAACTGTATTTTTAAATATGTCAATCTTTCAGTCCTCAATCGTTTCCTTATTTTTAGATACTAGACATAAAACATTCTGATTGCAACGCAAAATCGATATAGTTTGTATAACAAGCTAATATTATGGAGGTGTTAGTTACTTGTTGTTAACTGCATGATGTTTCGAAGATATTTTTGATAAATTGAACGTTGAGATTAATTTATATCGATTGCTGTTTCCAGACAGCAGATAATTTCTTGAATATCTTGTATCATCCAGAGCATTTCAAGGGACCTATTCTATTCTCGTTCCGCTCCAAAGCTTTCTTTGGTATGAAGAAAGCCATGATCAGAGTAGAAGACGGAAAGTGATCCGATAAATTCTCCATCGATGTCGCGGATAACGAAGGTGTGATGCCTGTAAATACAATGGAATGATATATCAGGTTCTTATATCGTTAATTTTTATTCTTTTTTTTTGTTTACATTAAACGCATTTAACGCATCTGTTAACAAATTAATAATAATATTATATATTTAAGATAAAAAATAGAGAATAAGACAAGAAATAAATATAAATAAAACTCTTGTTTTTCTGTTACAGATTGGAGTACACAATCAGCTGACAACTCTTTGATCAAGATCACATTTATTCCGTATTATATACTTAACAACACAAATTTTCTTATAGAATGCCAGGAGGATGACCGACCAGCTGATCCAACGATCAAAGTTCGTTAGATATAAGAAATTCTATTACTATAGAAATCTTTTAGTGAAATGCACTACAATACAATTGCACTACAATATCACTGCTGAAGATGCTTCCTAGTGAATGCGCAGCTCTGTTGCCTCGAACTGAACATGATAACAAGATTCTACAGGCTAAAGTCACAAGTCAACTCGAGCAAACCGCGGCATTTATATCGACAGTCACACAACTCTGCTGAATTGAACAATAAGGTAATGAAGCATGGTAACAAAGGATAATAATTACATAATTTAAATGTGCTGTGAGCACAATGAATTAGAATTACAATGAATTAGAAAATAATGAAATATTAGTGTTTTGTACCTCTAACAAAATATTTTTCACCATAGCATGAAGGAATCAATGTAGACGTCCAAATCAATGAGGGCGGTGTTTATATCTCCATGTCGGTCCCACGCAACGCGCCAGCTATGATCATCAACAATACGCCGCATACTATCAATCTATGGGAAAAAGATTCTCTCAACGTTAGATAAGTTGGGAATATATCGGTGAGATCATTAACTCTGGATGAGTCAGCTATTTTTTTTTTCTTAAACAATCACTTGAGGATTTTTGTACCCTAATTAATTAAAATTATTATTATTATTGACAATATTAATTTTAAGTTAAGCAGAAAATCTTGCGGGGAATCATCCTGTATATTTATTCGACATAAACCGATTTGTACGTTGACAGATCCATACAGTCGTACAATAGAATGTTTTATACCTGAGAAAATCCGGCAGAATCACGAAAACTGATGTGGGAAGATAACATTGACAAGGAAATCGAGAATAATCTTCGCAAGGTAAACGGAAGATGAAAAGCAAGGGAAAATGTTCATAAAAGCGAATAATGAACATCATCTTTATTTCTTTTCCAGGATAATCTCGGCACTTTCCAATTATCGGAAATGGACGAGAAACTGTTTTATGTTTCTTTCCTAGACGGTACTCAGAGAGTGCTGCTATTTACTACAAATTTAAAGATTGCTGAAGATTGTCAGCTGGCTGGTGATCTGGAAATAATTGAGCAGGAAATCACGTTGAACATTCATGGCATTGGATTTTCTCTTGTGAATAATACTAAGTCCGAGTTGTTGTATATGTGCATCGGCAGGTAAGTCTTTTAATATTAAATTTTATTTACATATACTTAATAATTTTTTAAAATTAAAATTATATTTTTAATATAATTTTACTTTTATAATTTTACACATAATTATAATTTTTATACAGTAATTGACAAATATAAATTTAATATTATTTAACGAAATGATGATATATATTCTCTTCGTATAATTGTGCTACCAGGTAAAATTAATGAAATTCTGTATTATAATCCAGCTCAGGGATTATATGGGAGACGCGTAAGTTAATCGGTGGTCGATGGTGAGCGTTAAGTGCTAAGGAAGTCAACGCTGTCGAAGAGGGATATCAACGATACATTAGGGAATTGCAAATCGGCAAAATGGACTATCGGATAATGTTAGACCCAAAACTAATGGTAAAACAAAAAGTTTTCGTTTTGAAGTTTTTAAGGCTTGGATCTAATTTAATTTCTGGACCACAAGAAGCGTCTATCGTTACTTAATTTAAAAAATTTTTCATTTTACCTAAGTGGATTATGTAAATATGGAAATGCTGAGGTGGCATCGTAGATACATGAGACGCACTTTTCAGATTGGATTTTGGCTGCAATATTGTATTTCAGCGCATCAAGTATAGCTGTATGCAAAGATCAAACTTCAGATCGACAATTAGTTATCGGAGTGCGTTTTTTCCAGTTATATTAGCTCCAGTGCCACCGTCAAAGAGTGTACGCAGAGTAGGTATTATTCTTTTGATGCGAAAAACATCTTTTATTCTCACATTTCCTGTAATATGCAATTTTAATCAAGTATAGATTGTACCTGAGAGAAAATTTTAGGTAGTTAGTAAATCAGTACGATTGGTATTTTGAGGTTCTAAATTGTAGATAAAAAAACTTGGAATCTTCTACATCAGAAGTTTAGTTGCATTCTATACTTTAAACAAGATTCTTTAGAAATCTGGTTTGTAAAATACTATTGTAAAATATTTATATTGTAATTATATTGTAAAATACAATATGATCGAAGGTTAATCATAGTATATTTATGAAAATATAATTCCTCAATTTTTTAAGAATTATGTATCTATTTTTCTCATTTTTTCCTATTTTTTGTTTATTTCTGTAGTCATGAAACTTTTTGCGGAGCTAAGTAGACAAGTGCCTATTGGAGCACAGCATTGTGCAACAATTCCGATACTTCAAAGTTCTCGTACAAGAATTTCATATCAAGGTGAACATTGTCTTCATAATGGGCGATAACGGGCTTACTCGAAGCGAGGTCAACAACGCGAAAGAGGTGAGATGCGAGATATTGCGTCTTATTTATATCGTTCTGTAACATATAAATCTTGTTTGTTTGTTTCAGAGTAAAGTTTCAGAGTAGTTTGTTTATTCCGTAAAGACATGAAACTAGTCGATGAACCATTAATGTACCACGTTAGTTTGATCACCACGGCCAAGCAGAAGAACTTTTTCGATCTACTACACTTTTCGCCTCTCAAGGTGTGTCACGTTTCAATATATGGATACAAAAATGTAAATGCTAATTATTATCTGACAGTTAAATCTTTATCTCCTTTTTCTTTTTTTGTTCACAGATACATATCAGTTTTTCAATGACCGGAAGCGGAGGAGGGCCCTCCACGTTGCCGCAAGTATTGAACATGCTTTTGCAAGGAATTGGAGTAATGTTGACAGATATTAACGACATTGTGTTCAAGTAAGGCCCTTAATTAGTACAATTTACAATTAGTACAATTAAAAATATTAAAAATTACAATTAAAGATATTTAAAAGCGTACTAGAATTTCTGAAGTAATTTTTTTTGTAGTCTGCGTATTGTACAAATTCTGAGATTATAAGATTCTAAGTATTCTTCTATTGATACAGATTGGCATACTTTGAGAGAAATTATGTGTTCATGACGCATAAGCAACTCGTCGAGCCGAGTCATTACGAGTCATTACGCGGGCCAAACAATTAAGCAGGTCTACATACTCGTTCTGGGACTCGATAATCGGTAATCCATATGGGCTTGTGATCGGAACTATGAAGGGTATCGAAGATCTGTTCTATGAACCCTTCCAAGGAGCCATACAGGGTCCAGGAGAGTTTGCCGAGGGTCTATTCCTCGGAGTGCGCAGCATGTTGAGCCATATTGTCGGCGGAATGGCGGGCGCTGTATCGAAGATTACGGGAGCGATGGGTATACATCTTTCTCCAATCTTTTAAATTTTGCTCGACTAAAAAATTATATTTTTATTCTTGTAAAAAATAGTATTAAGCAAGAGACTTTATATTATGCTTAATTATCGTAATTTTTAGCAATTTTGTATTTTAAAATATTACAATATTTATTAATTTTGTTACGTTTTTGCAGGCAAAGGTGTAGCTGCTCTAATCTTTGACAAAGATTATCAACGAAAGAGACAAGAACAGCTCAATAAACAGCTCGCTAACTTACAAGAAGATCTTGTACGAAGCGGAAAAAGTTTAGTAATGGTAAGATCGCGGATTAATTGTTCTGTTAATTATTTAATTTAATATATTTATGAATTTGTTTATGTCATTTGATAGGGTGTAGTCGATGGTGACTCGTGTGGTAATGAAACCTTTATCAGGAGTGAAAGAGGAAGGAGTGAAAAGATTTTGCAAAGGATTTGGAAAAGGTGTTGTTGGACTTGTCACTACGCCTACTGCTGGTGTTTTGCAAGTGGTTCTTTTGGAGTAGTTAGACGGTATGACTTGTTAATTATGCAAAAGCAATCTTAATTAATGAATAAGACAATTAATTAAAATTTGGAATTGTTCAGAAATTGTTAATGTATACATATGTATGGTGGAGATTATCTTCAATGTATTTATTTCAGAGCTACTGAATTAAGTGAGGAAGCAAAGAGAGTACGATCGCCCAGATTTTTGCAACCAGACAGTCTCGTTAAACCATACATAAAGGATGAAACCGAAGGCAACAAAATATTGATAGTAAGAGTTCTATTCTTCTAAGAGTTCTTAATACTTTTATCTTCAAAATTGTTAAATAAATTTTTAAATGGTCTATTCTTCGTATAAAAATGTACTATTATAACAATACATATCATGAATTTGTGTAAGATTATATTATAAAAAATTATAAATAAATGAAATATAAGAAATATAGGAAAATTAAGATACTCCATAAAGAAATATTTTTAATAAAAATTATAATATCTTTGTAAAAAATTATATAGAAATAAATTTTATTATCTGATATGTACGAATATTCTTGTTATATACAACAAAGTTTATAATTTATTATATAAGACTTTTTTTTCATAGGAACTAGAAAAGGGGAAATATGCGTATACAGCTGTTTATATCACGTATTCATCAATAAAGACGAGCTTTTATTCACCGACAAAAGATTATTGTATCTTGAATGTAATGATTTGTTCGGTGGCTGGCGGATTAGTATTTATTATTTATTATTATTATTATTGATTTTGCTCGTTAGTTTTCTCAAGGTAAAAGAAGTAATGCATCTATGTTTCTACCGTTTTTTTTTTTCAGGTTGATTGGAGTCACACTTGGAACGAATTTAGCAAATCGGCAAAAATCGTAGAGAAAGGTGTACAGATTTTTATTAAGGATACTAATAAGAAAAAGAAACTCGGCCTATTCAGCAGTACATCTCAATCAAAAATACTTTTAATATCAGATTTTAATATTAAACAGGTATCTTGTTACATAATTTCACAAAAGTATTTTCTACGGAATGTCATATTATTTTACGTTGATATATATATGTTGATATATATTTTACTTCCTGAGTCATTATCTTTTCTGTAGTTATTGTGCAGTAAAATACAAGAACAAATTAATCAATCCGGAGCATAACGCAATAATGTGAAAGAGAAACGCTCGAGCAATTTCGAATTATATATATCATGATATATTATATATATCAGAAAAGAAAAACAGGCGAATGAAAAGGCAAATTAAGCTTCTTTAATTCCGGAATGCTTCGCGAATTCGCACAATTTTTATGCACGTTTTCTACAGACTATTCTTCTATTTATAAAACTGATACTGTGTGATTGCAACAATCAAATAAAAGGACGTTATTTATATAGTGAAAGTATGAAGAAATTGAAAGGACATAAACAGAGACGTAAGAATATAAAGGTACCAAAAAACCTGAAAAGGCATACGGGATGTACTTTTTTATTTTACTTATCACGCAGTTGTTCATAACTTTTATGTTGTCGGTATTATTACCGAGCGAATAACGTTAGATTGGCACAAAAGATTCACAATCTATCAAATAAAACTGAGAAAACGAAATTATGTAAAATTATTTTTATCTTGATTAAGATTATATATATATATATTTTTTTTAATTGATTGATCTCTTAAAAAAATTTAAATCGATTCTTATTAACTTTATGAAACTTTATAGGAAAAATCTTTTATAGAAAAAAATCTTTTGTGCCAAGATATATCGCAAAAAAGAGTAGTTTTTTAAATTTATATTTATAGAGAATCGCTTCGACACGATTAAGCGAATCGTTTTAGTCATGCAAGAATTACCATTTCCATTATATTGTAAGAACTAGATTTAGAACGATCACGAAGCGGAATCTATTAATCAAGCGAAATTCGAAAGTAATTTTAAGACAACAATAAATTGTACAAATTGAAGTGAACTGACAAAAAACTGATTCTCATTTTGATGAAAATGAAATGAAATTAACCGAACAATAAAATTATTTCTACGTACTTGTTGAAATATTATGCAAATTTTTTATAGAGAATCCAGTAAATTGATATTGTTTTTATATTTTTATGTAGGAAGTTAATTTACCACGCATCGCTAACTTGCCGCATTGTTAATCGCATTGTAACGTGAGCGTCATCATTAAGTGATACGTATATTAATTGATAAAATAATGATGCGCTTAATCTCCCTGCTAACGACATCCAATGAAAATATTGAGGGATCAAACAATATCTCCTATAGATGCATTGTTAAAACGTAATAAATTTTATTATTGAATTTTAATGCCTAAATGATTGTGCATCGGTGATATTTCTACCTCGTTTTATTCTTCTTAATACTAGTAATTATATAGAATTGTAACTAAAAAAAAATTTAATGAAATTATTTAAATATATAGTAATTAACGTAATCGATCCTCGTAATTAATTTTTTTTTCACTTGACTTGGAAAGTTTCGAAACCAAAGTGAACGCATTCAGTACTAACTTAATTCGTGCTACGCTTATACTTATTACTTATACATATTTATTACTTAGTATACACTGTGCTTATTATGTAATTAATTTGCTCGTTTATTTAACTTTTGATCCATTTTTTATTTTTATTAATATTGTTAATTAATATCGGAAAAAATGAGGCTTTTATTATTAGAATAATTTTTTAAAATATTTCTATAATATATTTTTAATATTAATTGTATCTACTGATGCTGAAAAACTGTAAATAAAAAAATTCAATGCACATTTCGATTAACTACAAATATGATATATAAGTACATATGTATAGTATACATATACAGTAATTCAAATTGAATTATTTAAGTATTAAAGATCTAGCTTTGATTATTATGGCCATTACTTATATTTCTTACTGTTGAATTTTCAAATTGTGTGGTCCAGTAAAATTCTAATTGTTTATTACGTCGTCTGAAAGAAGAACATTTCCATACACTGATTATTGGGAAGAATATTACTAAGGTCTCGGTAGTCTAAAGATTTAGGAATACTAAACTCGTACGGAATAAAAGTCCTATTCCCAACAGAGGTAATATTTTTCGCAATAAATTTATTTACACTTTTTCAGCATTATTTTCTTAATACGATGCCTGATTGAGCATCAAATTATAAAATATTGTTTATCAATTTAATTCGACATTACTACAGTAATTTAATTGCGTTTATTAGTTTGGAAAAACAATTCGGCGCGCAGTTTGAATGACTACAAATATGGTATACAAATATGGTATGCAAATATATATAATATGTATATATATATATGTAATTCAGATCGAATTATTTAAACATTAAAGATCTAGCTTTGATTATTACGCTTTGGCCATTACTTATGTTTCTCATTATTGAATAACTGTTTAATCATTATGGGGATAAAATTACATTCTTGTCGGTCCGAATTTTTTTTGGCTGGACTTTCCCATGGACCAATATTTCCGAAATTCTGGAATTTTATCCTCAACGATATAAATGGTTATTTATATGTTGAAAAAATGAATACTTAAAGATTTATGAATTTTAAGCACAACTGTATATGTGAATACATCATATAATCACGATAAACGTACTTGTGAGGTAAATCTGGTAATTTTGTTATTTATCCAACAGTAAAATTTAAAAAAGATGGAACAACCAGCCCTAACTGTATAGAAAGAATGATATGTATAGAAAGAACGCGTTATATAAGTGTGTATATAAATATAAGATTTTTAAGTACAACCGTATGTGTAAATACATCAAATACGATAAAGAAAGTCATGACCGGTCAAAGTTAGATGTTTCGAATAATACATTATATATTCTTTTATTAAATCAATTTATTCCAGATCTGATTGAGAAAGAAAGGAAGTAAGGGTGAAATCACACGGTGCGGAAAAGGGCTGCGGAATAGAGAATGCAGTAAAACAACCAATTAATGTTATTCAGAATAACGTCGAATAATGCTGATTGATTGCTTGTATGATGCATTTTCTATTTCGCAGTCGTTTTCCGCACTATGTGACTCTAAGAAACTTATTGCGACTAAATAACTTTGATCGATCATGGTTTTCTTTATCGTATTTGATGTATTTTTAAGGTCGTGTTTACAAATTTTATGTTAATATTATTTTTATTTTGAACAGCATTTATAATTGTATCTTATTAAATATACCAGAATTACTTGATAATTGAATAAATTTTTCTCGTTAACTTTATCTCGCAGAATATCT
>NW_012130101.1:486167-490060 GCF_000143395.1 Atta cephalotes | reverse complement strand
ATTAAATTAAAATAAAAGTAAAAACGTAAAGTAGTAGTCATACTACTNTCGTCGTACTACTCATATATATATATATATTATATATATATATATATATATATATATATATATATATATATATCTGTATATTTTTTATTCTAATACATTTTTTATATCAAATATTACAATTACTAGAAGTAATTCTATGTTACGTCATATGTCGTCATATACTATAGTAGTAACACTATTGGCTCAGCATTGACACTATTGCATATCAGTAGTAATACTACTGCAGTAGCAGTGACACTAGTAATATTGTTATACTTCCAAATGATATTGGAAATTTGTATGATAGATCAAAATTTAAATTTCATTAATTTAAAAATCGATTCAATCTATATATTTCGATATCGATTCAAGCTAGAATTAGTTTAGCTATACTTTGATAGAGTCGATGATATTTTTCCTTGATTTCTTATTCACTTATAGTAAAAATGGGAGATTATTAATATTTTAGATTGATTGCGTTGAAAGTCCGACAATCATATCGGCACGCAATTATCAATTTCTTTATAATATTATAGAGAAATTCTAAAAAATTATATAAAAATTCTAAAAAATTATACGAAAAATTCTGAGAAAAATTTTCACCAGGGAATACATTTTTATTACATGATTTCTTTGGTTTGTTTCATCTTGGTTAGGTATGTTTTTATGTGCATGTGTGAAAATATCGTGTGATAAAAGGGAGAAATTACGGAGAGGATAGCGAGGGAATAAAAAGAGAAAAAGGTTTTGATAAGTAAGTGGATTTGAGAGGGTTTGACCTGATTTTTGTCGGACGATAATAATATTAACGGGCGGACCGATCGATAGGGGCGAGCAATTATCGTGAGGTGACAGCGATAGGGATTAAAATTATAATATGAACAATTTGCAATGCTTTATTTTCTTTTACATGGGAACTCAAAAAGGAGAAAGAAAGAAAGAAAATAAAAATAAAATAAAAATAAATGAATAATAAAAAGAAATGAAATGAAATATTGAAATATGAATTATCGAAAGAAAAAATGAGGAGAACCAGAGAATAGAAATATACCGACTATTGAGATGCTCATTGGTGGGAATTCTCCGGATATGCAAGGTTGATAATGTTTCTTCAGCACTAACTCTAAATCTTTAAGTACTCTCACTAGCCAAGTATGCGAGATCGATGGAATTTCTCCTGCAATGCTTCTAAACCCTGAGTTTTAAAGTGTTGGCCGAGTAAGAAAATAAAAACTTCGAACCACTACGTTCGTCCCCAGAGAGAAATTAAGAAAAAAGGCGCTGAGGTTCGCGGGTTTTTATAGTAATCTGCCCTGATTAACAGCGCACTGACTTTTACACATAATGCATAACGCATTATGTATAATTATAAGCAAATCAACCAATCAGAATGTTTCATTTTCTTCCATTTCACGGAAAAGAAGAATTTCGTTTGATTGATTCCCTTATGCATTATGTATTTTGCAGGAGTCTAATGCAGCTATTAGGATGCGTGCCGAGTTGCGCATGAAGTGCTTAATGTATTATTTTATCTTTCTTTTATTCGATAAATATCAAGACAAATGTTGCATAATGCGCTTCATACGTTACTCGAAATACATCTTTACATAATGCACGAGCTCCTTTTAAATTATGAACATAAGGTCTCATGACATCTTACAATAATGTAAATGTTTCCGCGTCTGCAAGAGCTGTATGAGAGTTGTATTGTTAATAGCTACTGCAGATAGAATATATTTTCAAAATTACTTTAAAAAATATGAATATATATATATATATACATAAATTTTATCTGAAACATTTTTTGATAAAATCAATAAATAACGAGATGTTTCAAACGACTTTTCTGCAAGAAATAATGGTGACGAAAAAATATGAAAAGTATCTTCAATTAACTTACACATTTTTAGCATATTTAATTTAATTTAATTTAATTTAGTTTATTACAAAGGTATATACGAAAAAGACTACATGTTGACGGAATAATAGAAATAAAGTATGACTATAGTTAACATAAATACAATAGACAATAGTAGTTGCAAATGGTTAGGCGTCAGAAAAACTGCAAAGTTACAAGCCTACCAGTAACAAACCAGAATAAGACAACAATAAGATTATAAACTAATAGCTGAAAACACACACACACACACACACACACACACACACGCGCGCGCGCGCGCATACACCCGCAAATACACCGATTACATCAGTATCTCATTTGAATACGTAAGTGATGCAATGAAACGCGAGACAGCGGAATGAAAGGAGGATAGAAAGGGAGAGATTTTTATTAAATCAGGAAGAGAATTAAAATGTTTGACAGAGATGTAGAAGAAAGCAGCACGGAACTTAGTGGACCGATATACGGGGAAGGATATTCACTAATAGAATATAATTATAACTAATAATTATTAAATAATACAGTAGAAAATTATTAGAAAGCAGATGAAATAATTATTAATATAAGATAAAAAATTTATTACGATATATATATAAAATAAAATTAATTGCTTAGAAATATAAACTATCCTTTTACATATACTTTCTGTATTGTCTTGTATAAGAATGCACCGCGAAAGGTGCAGCGAAGACGGCACAAAGATGGCGGAACACAAAAATAGTTTGAAGGTCACCTTAGTTCTTTTAAAAACAAAAGCTTAGTTTATCTTATAGAGTCACATATAGTTTACACAAATTTGGCAAAATATACAAAATTTTACTAACTGTCTCTTTTAAGATTAAAATGCTCGAATTAAAAGATCGCGGCGATTTCCTCGGCGGCTTTTTACGTGGCGGATTTCTTACAGCAGTTTTCTTGAAGGCTAATTAAGCTCTGAACATTAAGAGAGTAAGAGCGGAAGCAATCAGCAATATATATATATATCGCCTCCGCGAGACGGAATTTTGTTTTAATAATTGCCAATAGATTCGTTAACAATAAATTTTTAAGGTGACGCCCGAAAAACGAGGTTGATTGGCGGCTCCTCTCTTTCAATAAAAGTCAGCGCAACAGAAAATCCGCGAGTGAGATTGGCGATCGCGCGTGACATTTCATCTAAGCGCTGCGCGCGGGCGCGATCGTATTTTCTAAAAAATTCGATGAACCGTAGCTGTTGTCGGTGATGTGTGTAATGAGCTTTTCTATTGAAAATAACAAAATAATAAAACCAGTAAAGGTCGCGATCAAGCTAGAGAAGAGTTTATAGAATAAGGCTCATTTTATACACACAATTTAACATGACAATTCTAATTATCAAATATATGAAAACTTTTCTCCAGGATATTACAAAATTTTCCAAAAAAAACTTAATTATTCTTTGTATATGTAACATTGAATTTTCAGGAAAAAGTATATTGTTAAATAGAAAATCGATTTCAAACTTCCTAAATAATTTGAAGTAAATTTTCTCTCTAAAGAGTAAAAATTAAAGTTGGTCTTAAATAAGAATATTCCAATATTCAATCTTAAAGATTGAAATGTCATTTTTCAGAATGAATTTTATTCTAAACATCTTTCAGAGAGTGAACTGCTGTTAATCAAAATTATTATGAACAAAACTTTTAGACAGTTATATAGAAAATTATATCACTTAATTTTGTCTTACAAAATCAATATTCTTCGTAACCCATTCATTCTTCAATTATTAAAATAGAAAAATCTACTACGACAGAACCGTTCTCCATCACGATGATCCGATTGCTATCTATAATCATATTCAAACAATGAGCAGTAATAACGGTGCATTTTTTAAAACTGCTCCTTATTATATCCTTATAGAATTAAAGCATCCGTGCTAAAAATAGAGTTTCAAATTGGGGGATGCAAATTTATAAACATGTTAAGTTTTGAAATCTCTCTCTCTCTC
>NW_012130101.1:476868-485417 GCF_000143395.1 Atta cephalotes | reverse complement strand
CCTCCTCTCTTTCTTTCTCTCTCTCTCTCTCTCTTGTGCGTTGCAAATTACAGATACAAAATATATACAATTTTGATGGAAATGTCTATCAATCCGACTTAATTTAAAAAGATTTGATTTCTATTAATCTTGAATTTATTACAAAATGAATGTTTATCGTACTATAACTTGATGTACCCTGGTAACATACTATGAAAATACTTTATATCGCAATCATTTGCAAAAGTAGCAACTTAATAATAGAAAGCTTGAATTATTTACATATGATAATTTATTGCTATACCTCACAGCAAAAAAAGTCATGTTCATACCCAGCAAACGAAAATGGATTAAAATGAATTGAAATTTTTTTCTATCCGAATGCGTATTTTAAATAGCGAATATTTTTTTGGATTTAATTGGATTCAATTGGATTCAATTAGATTTAATTGGATGCAATAGGATTGAAAAACTGCCTTATTACCTATTCAAAATTTATATTACCTATTCAAAATTTTGAATTGAAGTATTCACAATTGTGCTTTTTGCACAGAAAAAGCTAATATTATTTTTAGATTTAAAGATATGTTCCATGCAATTCCTATAAATGAATAAAAATGCATTCAAGATTGAAAAGTATTCATTTTAATATTCGTAAATCAATATTTCTGAAAATCTGAATCTATTTCAATTTATATCTATTCTCGTTTGCTGGGTATTACAATAAACTCTCAATCACATCATAACTTGTGACATTACTGTAAAATCATCAAAGATTACATCACATTATTATCTTGATCTGTATGTGTCATATGTATCTGTATGTATTATAACATAATAAATAATTTTTAATTCATCTGTATAATGTTACACCTGTAACAAAGCAAAGGACATTCGCACAGTAACAATAATTTTATTGTATTGTATTTATATCACATTCGTGACAAATATTTGCATATCATGACTTTGTTGCGATTATTGTGACTTTATTTGTTATTGAGAATTTATTAATATATAATTAATTAATCAAAATTTATTGTCTTCATCAAATGATATTTAAATACAATCCTAAAGAATCGTAAAGTCTCACTGCGAATCAATATTGGCCGTGGCTTCATCGAGAACGAGCAAGCAATTGTTTCTCTGGATGGCCTGGCCATGAGTTGCCTCTGATACTGAAGTTATGATCGCCAGAGAAAATATCATAATCCAGCGTGATCCAGCGCATTCAATTCGCAACACTTTCTACAGCTTCAAGTCATTATACTGATTAAACGGATCCAGATTGTAACGTAGACTCTTGGAAAAGAGCATAGGTTCCTATGGTATAATGGAGATTTTACAGCGCAGGCTTTTTTCGATCTTGATTTCGTCATCTAGATTTTCATTGAACAAGAAAAAAAGTGACGAAATCAAGGAGGACTTACCAGCGCCAGTGGTTTGTCCAACCACTTCAACTTTCCAGCCAGACTTGATGAATACATTCAGATTCTATAAAGCCCGATTACGTGATAAAACACAAATAATGTTTGTAAGAACAGTTGGTTTATTTTATATCTTCAAAATTGGTGAATCATCCATATGATATTTCATGTTGACATCCTTCAAGATCAATTGGGATCCTTGGGATGGCCATGTAGGTGGCGATGGATTGTCCGAGGTAATAAGTTCCTCCTTAGCAAGATTTATGTATTGAAGAATCCTTTCCACTGAGGTCATCACTGATACTGACTTGCTAAATTGTTTTGCGATGTATTGTAGACAAACGATTAGGATCAATGACTGCGAGTATTGTTAGACCTGCTTTGCTGCCGATTACATTGCCTGTAGTATAAAGAACAAAGAAAACTTGCAATAATTTGAAGATTGAGAAAAAGAATCACACATAGAAATAAGGATTGAAACTAAAAGTTTATTTATTCTACTAATTAATTCTTCTAAGTTGCCTTTTGCATCTTTATGAAATCCTTAGAAAAAAAATTTATCTGTCTTAACTAAGAATCTATTAATTACATATAATTTACTAGTCTCATTCATTGGTATTAGAGAAAAGCAAAAGCAGGCGAGGAACAGGCATTATTAAATCCACAAAGGCTGTCGCGCATTTTAAAAAGAAGTACTATGTGCCGCTGATGATCTTGCAACTCATCAAATCGTTTTTTTCAATTCAAATCGCATTAATTTCTCGATTTCAATGTTGCTGCTTCTGATCGTCAGTAAACCTTTCAGTGGTATTTATGGGACGAGAATATGGGACTTTTCAAACTGAAAACAAAAACATTCAAAAAAACTTCTAAAGAATTTATTAAATTCCAAGAAATATAAGAACTTTAAGAATTCGTTGGAGTCCACGAATTTAAACTTCAAAGATATAACATACGCCTTTTTTCTAATAACGTGTTACTTGCTCTAATATACTTACGCCTTCGAGATGTTTTTGAGGTCTTGACAATTTTCATATAGGATTCTTTCATAACGAAGAAAAGAGAACAAGACAATTAGTCTTGTGTTATTGATGACTATCAATATCAGCATCCACTGATTAATTATCGCCTCCATTATATTTCTTTCTAAAACCTTGGATCACCTCTAATATCATTTGGGCAGCCATTCATTCATGATGCCCGTATCCTTCGAAAATCTGTTTAAAATTCTTCCTGGAATACAAAAATCGTTAACTCTCTGTAAGAACTAAGAAAAGAAATTACAAGTCCAAGAATCGAAATCGATGTAAATTCGATAATTTATTACAATGAAAAATGCTTGCAAATTTTCTAAACAAATTAAGCAGATCGCTTATTTCGAGCTTATAATTAGAATGACTTTTAAATAATACAATTGGCATAAGTTACATAAAAATAATTTAATATTCTAAAACAAAATTAATCAATTTCCATAATTTGTATCTTTGATATCATGAATATGTGCAAAAAAAGATTTACATTATCATTACGCTTTATTTATTTATGCATAGTTATAGCGATCATTACAACTTAATAATATCACATACGACAAAAATATTTTAGTGTTCTGTATCCGGAATAAACATTTTGAAAACTTCCAAAAAGATTCTAATAATATTTTTAACAATTCTTATATTTTAAATTTATAAACATTCCTTTAAAAGAAAAATTTTTCTTAATTTCTTCACATTTTTTAAGTTATCTTTGGAATTTATAAAGTGAGGAATCTTGTAAATTCTATTTCAGAATTTACATCTATCTATAAAGAAATTTAGAAAAGTTACAAACTTTCTCAACACTTCTAAAAAGTCTCAATTCATTTAAAAATTAAAAAATCTTTCTAAAAAATTTTAAAATTATATAAAAATTATGAAATATTCTAAAAATTATCTGAAAAATATTTAAAAAAATTGTTATAAAAGAATTTTTCTGAATGTTTCTGTAGATTAGTTAAGACGATTATCGGATTTCGTAAGTCACCGGAAGGATTGTTATAGAAGAAGGACATGCGCGCCTGCAGCAGTTTGAAGAACGTGATATTATGAAAGTTACTACTCGAGTTCATTAGAGACCTTCATATAAAGAAAGGTACGAAACAAGGTAAAAGCGATGCAGGCAATGATACAGAATGTATACGTATATGGGATTCATAAAACTCAGCAGGTCGTCCGGATTCAACGTGAAGATCGTGAAGACTCAAGGAAATTATTATTGTACATGTTCGCAAATTGTTTGACATCACTAGTATTTTCAATACGCCTGACGTCCTCCAAGATAGTTTCATGACAGACAGTAATCATTTCCGGTAATGGCGATCTGACTGATGATGATCATCAGCAGTACAGCTAGCGTGAAATTATTGCCACTTTTATGCAGATATTCTTTTTATATTCTGCCGGTTATTCGATCGTGTGCCGTCATCTCAGCTTCCGGATTGTTCTCCCCATAATCCAAATCATCAATGTGCTACACATAGCAAAATAATAATTTATTATTTGAATTTATCTCTCACAATAGATGTAATCTGATAAAGTTAATTCAGTTTAAATTATTTAAAAATTAGAAGAAAATATTATTAAGAAAATTTGTGGATATTTGAAAACTATTTAACTTTTTTGAATCTTAATTTAAAAACTTCTCCCGCGCTTCTTTATTAATTGATAATAATTAGTGAAGATATTAGAAATCTTTAATGAGTGAAAATACAGATATTTTTTAAAATTATTTTATTTT
This sequence comes from Atta cephalotes, assembly GCF_000143395.1. Classification (NCBI taxonomy): domain Eukaryota; kingdom Metazoa; phylum Arthropoda; class Insecta; order Hymenoptera; family Formicidae; genus Atta; species Atta cephalotes. The sequence continues at coordinate 481,242 of NW_012130101.1, read as the reverse complement.
TATTTATGTTCATTTTTTTCTATTTTTATTTTACGTTTTTATTTTTTGTGCTATGTATTTTTATTGAACAAAAATAAATGTAAAATATTTTTTTTCAATTTTTATATTTTTTTTATTATAAATAATGTGCGATCATCTTACAGTGATGGAACTTGTAGTTGATAATCGTGATATTCGTCTCATTATTGTAATTCTTTTAGACATCCAAAGCTCTTCCCATGTCCTCTTCCTTTCTCCGCGTTTGATTCAAGTTATCCAACATTCCAATGAAATCTTTGTTTGATTGTATAATTATAATTTCCTTGCATTTTTTACGAAACCCTTAGGAAACAAAATCAGGATATTTAATTTAAAAGATATTCAACCTTCATCTTTTAATTAATTATATGTAAATTACATATAAATTAAATGTTCAAAATTTCATGTCATTTTTTTCATTTCAAAAAATCATCAAAAAATCTTATTTATTAATTTTAATTATGAAATTATCTAATTTTTATGTGTTATTAATAAAATAATGTTTATCTTCATAACAATAAAAAAAATTTTTTAATTATTCATTCAGCAATAAGTTAAATTTGCTTTTGTCATTATTATGTCTAAATTCTTTACTTTTAAACAAATTAAAAAATTAAACTTTTAAAATTAAAAATTTTTTAATTTAATAAAGATATTTGAAGTTATTCTTTGTTATAAGTTATTCTTTGTTACTTATTCGATCTAGTACGATGATGTGATCCGCCCTTTTAAGGAATTAGAAGTTGATATGTGTATCCTCGTCTTGCCGTGGAGATATTCAGTCATGCAATTCCCATAGAGATGCCTAGCAACACGAGTATTCACTGCGCTCAAGAGATTGTCGAGCAAATAGATATCCGCTTGTCTATAAAACTGCCTTCGTGAGATTGATTCGCTCTTTGGCGATCGGACAGAGATACACCTCTATCGCCGACCATCGTTATGTCTCTCTGCAGAAATTGTCGGAAATCTTTCGTCAAGGCGCACACATTTGCTACCTGAAACATTTGCCAATTAATCAAAAAGAAACTTTAAACTATGTTAGAAATTTCGAAATTAGGAAATATTAGACATTTTTCTTTTATCTAAATAAAATCACAATATAGATTAAAGATGTAGAAAAATTTATAACACTTGTTAAAATATATTTTTTTTATATTCAATCACAAAAATGTTCATATTGATTGATAATAATTGATGCGATGAAGATTTGAAAGATCTAATTGTTACTAATTACATGTAAAAATCCTTGATTCTAACGTGCAATAGCAGGAATATATAAACACTATAGAATATCCGCAACAATTACTTTGGATCATGAAAATTACTTGCATGTATCTAGCCTTCTTATAGGGCTGGCCAAACAGTGTATTGTCCCTTACAGTACCACTGAAAAGCCAGGGTTCTTGACTGGGATAGGAGATACGCAGATTCGGATTGTTCGTGAAATATCCAGTGGATGAATTGCCTGGAAAATTATGCTTTGAGGAGCTAAGTAAGGATTACAGAACCCGTGTCAAGATTTAATTCCTTTAATAGTAGATGTAATGTAGACGATTTCCCGGAGCATTTGCCTACTGCATCGATTATAGCACACAATTGACCTTGATAGTTAAATTGATATTGCACAAAGTCGGCGGCAATTGGCCACTGATCCAATTGGCGGAAATCCACTGAAGCTTTATATACCGGAAGGTGAGATAATCTTTGATGTTCAGACAAAATACTCCCATTTTTCGAGATGTACTTGTCTATTTGATACTCTGCATTAATTGCTTCCTTTGATTTCTGAGATTTAAATTGCAATTGAAGCGTGTTCTCCGAAAAGCGTCTCATGTTCACTTCGTCCATCAGTAAAAAATTAAACAACAATCATATAAAAATTAAGCGTACTTCAATAAGTACGTGACAATAGAGACATATAAGATTTTAGATTTAAGTTCACTGTAAATTAGAAAATAATATGATAACACATATACCTCCAATCGAGTGAATGACACTATTGATTCACCTAGCAGTATTACGGAAAGTACAACGCGACAATAAGAGAGTTAAAATATGTCAACATTTCATGGCAACAGGCAGTCAAATTATTTTCTATTAAGACGAATGTTATCAAGGTAAAAGAGGCAATCAATCATTCAGTGAAGATTATGATAGCTATATATGTCGTGCACACATAGGACGAGAATTTGATTTGCTTGATCTCCAACTTTCTGATTACTCAATTTGACTGAACGGTTTCTCTCAACCGTACATCTTCACCATCTGAACCGAAAATTATCATCTCATAAATTTGTTTCATAAAATTTGTTTATAAATGACACTTGGATATTATATCTTTATTATAATATTATATCTTTATTCATCTTCTATATCCTCATTTAAGAATAAAATAACTAATGAATTTCTTAAGGATACTGTATCCCACCTATGAGTTCGCTCATCAGTTGCACTCTTCGGTCGATTAGTGGCAATCACTTCTGAGTTCGAGATTCAAGAAGCTTAAAGTCCTTTGTCCTGGGAGATGATCAACAATGTTCTGATGCCAATAAAACTCGAAGTACCGACTTTTTGCTACATTATTGTTCTTATGATCGCGGTCTGCGAATAAAAATAAAGCCCAGTCAGCTTCAACAGACAATTATTTAAGAGCAACTTCGAAACAACTGAAAAAAAGAGGTCCCATCCCAGATAGCCAAGTAAGATTTAGCATATGGAACAAATTGATGCACTGCATTTATTATTCAACTTGTTGACAATTTGCTGTCATTGGAATCTAATGTAAATTGAGTTAACATCAGGAGATTTGATTGAGTTTACAAAATTGTAAAAGTATACATTGATAAATAATAAACTCGTCTCATTAACAACAAACTGATGGTACGCCATGCACACACGATGATAACTTGCCAGCAGTTTGCTAAATTCTAAGGAAGACTTTACATCAGAACAACAGTTTGTAGAAACACCTGGTTTTAGTTTGGTGAAATTGAATGCGGAATAAGTGACAGCAAAATGGTAATATATTGCCATTATTTGGCTATCTGGGACATCTTTACAGTCTAAACTAATTCATGGAATTGTAAAATGTATACAAATAGCTTATATGCATATAATCGATATAATAGGTTTTCCAATTATATTATTGGGAGTACAAATTAGTTCGGTCCGTTTCCCTAAAGATAACTGTTGTGAATGGTTCATAGCTGATTTTGGCGATTTCAGAGAGATTAAACATCTGCTAATAATATTCAGTTTATATCGCTTTGAGTTTCATACAAAAACCTTGATTTTTACTGTGTTTGAAATGTCGAATTTTGTGTTAACCAAGCAGCATTTGCAGGAGATTTTGATTTTCTACTTTAATTGGAAGAAAAGTATGACTGAAGCCCATCGAATGCTTGTCGAAGTTTATGGTGACACTGCTCCAACTGATAAATCACGTAGGGAATAATTTCGACGTTTCAAGATGAAGATTTCAGTGTTGAAGACAAATCTCGCTCTGGACAGCCAAAAAAATTCGAAGACAAAGAATTAGAGGCATTACTCGAAGAAGATTAGAGTCAAACGCAAGAGGAGCTTACAGAATCATTACGGGTAACTCAACAAGCCGTTTCTGTACGATTGAGAACCATGGGAATGATTCAAAAACAAGGAAATTGGGTGCCTTATGAACTGAAACCGAGAGACGTTGAAAGGCGATTTTTCACTTGCGAACAGCTGATTCAAAGACAATAGAGAAAAGGTTTTTTGCATCGGATTGTGATTGGAGATGAAAAGTGGATATTCTACGACAATCCCAAGAAGAAAAAATACTACGCTAAGCCTGGTCAATCATTGCCATCGACCTCAACATCAACATCACGACCGAACATTCATGATTCGAAGATCATGCTCTGTATTTGGTGACCAAAAGGGTCTTGTTTACTATGAGCTGCTGAAACCTGGCGATTCCATTACCGGGCGATCGATATCGGCTACAATTGATTCGTTTGAGCCGTGCATTGCGAGAAAAATGGCCGGAATACGAGCAAAGACATGATAAAGTTATTCTTCTTCATGACAACGCTCAGCCTCATGTCGCTAAAGCCGTAAAAAAATATTTGGAAACGCTCAAATGGAACGTTTTACCGCACCCGCCGTATTCTCCGGACATTGCGCCTTCTGATTACTGTTATTACTTGTTCCGAAGGATGCAGCAAGTCACCGGTTCACTTCTTTCGCAGAAATCGAAAATTGGCTCCAAAATTGGATGGCCTCCAAAGACGAGTCATTTTTTCGAGATGGAATTCGAAAATTGCCTGAGAGATGGGAAAAGTAGTAGGCAGCGATGAATACTTTAATTGATCTGTT
>NW_012130101.1:464648-476667 GCF_000143395.1 Atta cephalotes | reverse complement strand
GAAATACTTTAATTGATCTGTTCATTCATTTTGTTTTGAAATAAATGCATAAAAAACGAACCGAACTAATTTGTACTCCCAATTATTAAAATTTATACTTATCGATAATCTACAAAAGAGGTTAATAAATTTAAGTGACTTTTTTTTCAAGAATATGCGATAGAAGTGCTGTTTAATTACTGCTGAATGTACACAAATACTTTCACGAGATAAAGTATTATCATAAAAAGCATGATTTATATGTAATTCATGCACATTGTTAATTGAATAGTGAATAACATCATTGCTGAGAAGATTCATGCTCTGTCCGATATCGGTTTGGTTCATGGCTGTTGTGTTCAATCGAATAACTATAACAGTGTTGTTAAAAATAATTATAAATTGAGTAATAGATTTTTTCTTTTGCTCTATCCATACTACATCCATCAATACATACAAGCGCAACAGAAATTTTTTTTTGATTGATTTTTGACAAAAAGGATATACAAAACTCCCTATGAAAATTGTAACAAAACTGAATAAAGCAGCTTAATATAAATTAGAATCATTCATTATGTAATCAACCATTTGTAACATCTCTGATTTGTGAGACACATACGCGCGCGCACATCGTCACACACACATTCCCATACATGCTTATTCTCTTTTTGTATATTATTTTGTGTATTATTATTAATAGTGGTATTTCTATAAGTACATTTCTATGATTTTGTAATATTTAATAAGAATATAAAGTTTCTTAATTATTAAATTATTAAAAAATTATTTAATTATGAAATTATAAAAAATTATAAAAAAGTTTTCTATTTGTTATTGCAAAAAATAAAAATTGCAATTTTTTATTTAAGATTTTTGTCTATTTACAGTCTCCCCATAAAAAAATTTTTTTTCATATGTAATCACATTTTATATATGAAAATAGCACTATATAAATTTATGTAAAAATTTGCATAATTATGTACAATTCATTATATAATTAAATGTGAACATATTTCGTATACATATATAAATCTTCGGAATATGTTATATAATATTTTAAAGAGTATGCTTTGAATGCTGAACAAAGTTATTGTTCTAGAATTTCTTGCAGAATGATATGGAATCTAATCGCGTTCAAAATATAAAATAACAAATCAACATAAAACTAATTTAATTTTTTTCATTTTTACAATCACTTAAAGCATTCAGAACAAAATTTGTTATATATTTGTTATATATATATATATATATTTTTAATATTTAATTTTTCATTTAAAAACTATAATTATTAATAATCTACAAATTGATATTATTATACTTTTTATCATCCATAATGATGCTACCTTTTTTGTAATTGCGGGGTAAAATGTGGTGTGGTCAATTCACAAATAATTTCTTGTCTTTAAAGTTTGGAGGCCTATTCTAATCTAAAACTTAATAAGTTTCAATTTTTAGCAAAATCGAAATATTTGTTTTTATAATATTTATGTTGCAATTGTTTGTATTTGTAAAATTAATTTAAAAAAATCTAATTTATAAAATTAATTTGACAAATCCATATTTGGCCATCTTTCTCAATATAGGTATGACCTTCAATGTTTACCAATAACACGTTTGCTGATATATGTACAATATTCATCACGTGAAATAACGTGTCTTTTATGTGATCTTATATCTTTTAAAGTATAACAGCCCGATAAAAAGTTTTTTATATATAATTATGCATAAACGGTTGTACACAATTTATAACCGTAAATAAACTACGTATAAATTAGTCATGTATAACCGTTTATGTATAATTATGTATAAAAATTTTTTTATCGAACTATATTTTAAAAGAGATAAGATCACTCGAAAGACACGTTATTCCACGATGCACTGTAACCTGTTATTGATAGTAGTTGAAGATATAATGAGAAAAATATTAGGATCAAGTAATGATACATTTATTTGTCATTTTGAAATTAATATGACAAACAATATTGCATATTACAACATATATATTACAAAATAAATGTCTAGAAATTGCTATAGAAATTGAAACTTAAAAAATTTTAGATTAGAACAGTTTGAAGAAATTACTTGCGAATAATATTTTGTCTGTTCATATTTTACAATTTACATTTACAAAACAAATAAAAAAAACAGTGTTATTATGTATTATAAAAAGTGTAATATTAATTTGTAGATCATTAATAATACTTGAGTATAAAAATTAAATATTTAATATGTATGTACATATACATTACAAATTTTGAATACTCCAAGCAATTATAAATTATAGAAATAAAAAAATTAAAGTTATTTTTATGATAACTTCTTATTTTATATTTTGAATGTGTTAGATTCCACATTATTCTGCATTGTAAAACAATTGAAATTGTAAAACATAATAATTTTGTTTAATATTCTTCAAATACTTTTTGAAATATATTATGATACATATTCCGAAGATCTTTTGTGCTGAACATGATGTTGGTAGAATTTGCATAGTTTGTCAAGATTTTGTGTAAATGGGGATAAAATGCAAAAAATAACATTTTTTTTTGTCATTCTTAACATTTTTATAGTTTTATAGTTATAGTTTATAAACAATATTAAGTGAAATGAACTGATAAGTGTTTCAACATAAATAAAGGAGAAAAAAGTTATTTTTAATCGAAGTGAGTCTTGATGGTCAATAATATTCCTATATAACTATACAAATACAATTATACAAATATAATTTTTACAATAAAATATAAAGTTGTTTTGAATTTATATCTACAGAAACAATTATAACTTAATGAAAATAAAATATGAATTTTAGAAATATAATTTATGCTTCTTCTAGGAACATTCTTCTAGGAACATTGTGAATACTATGTTGTAAGATATGTACGCTGGAGGATAACATATTTATTTGACATTATATTAACCAAGTATTGAATAATGGAATAGACACACAGATAATCTAGATTAGATTGTCTTTTGGCGGAATTTTTATTTATAGATAGAGTAAGGCATAGTTATGATTCACTTCTTGAGAAAAAATTCATATTTTTATTAAGAACGATATCAAACAATTAATAAAACATTTAATAATTATGATTAATCATAAAGCTTACATTATTAATGATTTTTTTTCATTTCGATTTTTATATTTTAATTTTAATTAAATTGAGTAATGACAATTATCCACAATTAGACTTTCATATACTAATTGTGGATTAATTCATACACCTGCTTAAATGCTTTAATCTTTTTAAATTTATTTTCAATGAAGCATGATATTGACTCTTTTTGAAATCTATTTATTTACTCCTGTAAAAGTCATAAAAGTCATAATTCTTATTATACTTTAAATAAATAAATTTTTAAAAGTAAATATCTTAGTTTTATGTCTTACATTTTAGTAATTAAGAACATTAATAAAATTTTTAGCGCTATTGCTAATAAAATAAATAAATAAAAAAACTGAAAGAGATAAAACAAATGCTAAAGAATTTTGTGATATACTTTATTTGATAGAAAGTGCTATAAGTATTTAATTCAGATAACATTGGCTAGAGAGATACTTAGAACTTTAAAATAGTGTCTAACTTGATCGCAATATTTAAACATATTACAGAAAGGCAGAGCAATTAATTAGATGATAAGAGTACCCGCCAACTAAAATAAACTTACTTGCATTTTATGTAAAATATTGTAATGATATTACTAGATTACTTCAGAGAAAATAGATTTTTGTTTCCTTAAGATTAAGAATGAGTAACTGTAATAGTCTACTAGTAACGCTTTACTTTTAAACTATGGTTGGAGATTTTTCGATTATACTTTAGAATGATACTGTTTAAAGAATATATCTCTCTTTTTATTCGATATGATAACTAGATATATTTTCTAATACAATATATATTATAGTTAATAGACGATCATTCAGCAACTTTCTGACAAATGTATGACTATTATACCCTCCATCCTATGGGTGCTTTCTAATTGTAATATCCCTAGACACTTTCGTACACATGGCGACACAAATTGCGATCCAATTGTCCATTATCGACACAATATTACACATCTTTACTCAGCCAACTCAAGCTATGTAAACTTGTTTTCCAGTGACAATTACTTGTTATTAACCATAAATGAATAGATGGCTATAAATGAGTTTGGAGGACGTTAAGTAGCCGGCACTACTTTCTTTTGTTTCATACAAGCCAAAAAAGCTACATTTAATCTAACTCTATTCGAAACGGATCTCAATCGTGCACAGTGTACACATTCTGTTCCAATTGAATCGTGTAAAATGTCACACTTTGTGCACTCCTGTGTAAGTTTGTATTAAGATGTGTTTAGCATTTGGAAAGTACCTTATGACTGTATCATGTTATTGTCGAAAATTTTTCGATTGTACTTAATTTAGAATGAAAATATTGAATGTAGCGTGTATTTTTCTCGTTAAAATAACTATATAATTTTTTAAATTATAGTTGATGATTATTTTCTTGCTAAAAATTCCAACCATGTCCGTATATGAATTTGGACATCTAGTTATATGTGGTTTCTTACACAGGAAATCCTGTTATTTTCAAAATACATTTGGTGTTGATAAATTTCACGTCATTTCTTATATGCGAATCTTGTTCTAGCCGATGCATTTCCAGATAATTTAGGATAAAATCCATTTATTATCTGTTTTCAATTAAGTTCGAATCTTCATGCAATTACAGATTCATTTTTTATTGAGATTCATAATTAATTCATAAGTAATCATCTCTAACTTGAACGCAAAAATACTTACATAAATCAATTATGTCATTTTCTGATAAAAATGAATAAAATTTTATGTCGTAAATTCCTACAATACCTAACATATTTGGATTTGCGGATCTAAACAGACAACAATTTTATCTTGGAATCCAATATATCATAAAATGGACATGTTTATAATCAGATTTAATATTTATTTGGATGAACTTTATGCCAGTTAAAGACTAACTTTTCCATGTCTATCCTGTGAATATATACTTCTTATTTGGATATAACTGGAATTTTTAATAGGATTAACAACTTTCATAATGTCGCAAATTGAATGATTATAATAATCTTTTATTTTCTTTACTTTCTTGTTATTGTTATTGGAGACTTGTTGGTTATATATTTTTAGAATAATATTATTAGATGTACGTAGCTTTTTCCTTCTCCTTTTTCCTTCCCTGATACAAATATGGACTTTAAAATTATGTGTCTATCTTCTGTTAGCCATAAATATTATATTTTTGGATTCGATGTATTGTACTAGTATAATATTTCTCTGAAACAGCTTATTGAACTAAAAGACTACAGACTGTAACATAAGAAAAAAACAATCTAATATCCGTTTTAGAAATGATGTGTGAAAATATTATTACTAATCAACAGTGTATTAAACCCAAAAATACTTTTTACGGAGTAAGACATGTAATTTTAAAACACTTTTTAGTTTCAAATTAATAATATTAATTTTTCATTTTTTCAATTTAAGTATATGAAAATTATTAAGGTAATAATTTTTTTGTTTTTAACTTGATTAGACACATTCTCTCTCCTTCATTGTAATATGTAAACAATTTCTTATTTTTAAATAAATATCTTTTTTTCTAGAAAAAACTTCATACTTAATTGTAAGCATATCTAATTGATTGAATAAATAAATATTCGAATATTTTAATAGATAAATCATGTTTCTAAATGGAATAAATATTTATTTAAGTCAATATTTAATTTTAATGCAACGTATTTATTTAGTAAAAATAATTGTTGTCGATTTAAATGTGTAAATAAACAAATGATTTAATATTTGCTAATCATAAATAAAGTTCAATTTATAACTTAAAAATATATGATAATAACATAAAGTACAGACAATAGGAGTTAACGCTGGTTATCAATTAGTATAATTCTTCTTAATATAACCTTGATTTTGAACGTTTCCACTCATGGTTTAAGTCTTCATCAGCAATCTTTCCCCCCAATACAATGGTTGAATTATAGCATTATAAAATAAAATCTTTAATGTTTTTCCTTTCAAAAAATTGAACCGTTGTTAACTGTTGTGAGATAAGTCACATACTCACAAATTTATAAAGCTAAAGTGGCAATGAAAATTCAAGATAAGAAATTATATAAATGATTAAAATATCGTATGAATAAAATTTGAAAATTAATAATCACCTCACCTCACACAGTCGACGCCTCAACACTAAACACTAAATATGTCTTATGCAACATTTTGTACATTGTTAATAAATTAAAAATTCTCGTGAAAAACGTTAACTGAGAGAACACAACAAATAGATGATATAAAAATAATATGTATTATAATTATGATAATATTTAGATATAGAAACATTATATAATAAATAACAAATTTGCAACATTAGTAATTATTAACATTTCTTCCTTAAATTATTGTTTTCATGTATTATGTATATCTGCAGACATATTGTGTTTTTGTTTTGTGTGTGTGTGTGTGTGTGTGTGTGTGTGTGGTGTGTGTGTGTGTGTGTGTGTGTGTGTGTGTGTGTGTGTGTGTGTGTGTGTGTGTGTGTGTGTGTGTGTGTGTGTGTGTGAAAAAATCTTTTTATTAATTTGTATTGAGTGAATATTGATAAATGAATCTGATACAAGAGACATATGTCGTCAAGGTCGTGATTATGAGAAAGCTTTAACAAGTTTAAACCGTCGCTCATTGTTTGTTAAAAAGTTATTAACAAAAGGAGAAAATTTGTAAAAATTACCTTTTTATTATATAAGACAAAAAATTTTCACTTAAAAATATATTATATTATAGAAGAGGCAACTATGCATACAACTTATTTATTTGTATATCTAAAAATACATTGTATATCGAAAATCGTGTGTCGCTAGGCAAGAGGTCCACTCCCCTTGGAGGTCACTCAGGCTCATGACCGCGACAATATATGTCAAGATTAAGATTATTGAGTCTAATCTCCTAATAATAATCTGTACTTTTATCAACATAATTTATGCGATTCCTATTTTTGCAATTAATGCAGTTTGTACAATTAATAACGTAATTAACTTCTCGTTTTCGTGTATACTTTATGATATTATAAAAAAAAATTCAGCGTTTAATTTTGAAATTTTTTGTCGACAATTGAAGAAACATTTCATTTTTTATTAATTTCTATGCCATTCAATAGACCTTAATCATTACAGATATTATAATAAGAGTACAATTCTCCTATCTGCTCTCTAATTATATTTCACAATAGTGATCAATTGACGTGTACACAATTCACTTTTAAAAGTTTAAAGTCATCAAATTTTTTTGCATTTGTATATAGTATATTACATTAAGTCAGTAAAGTTTGAGCTTTGATTGAGCTAACGGTATTAGCTTCTTGTTCGAAAAATATTTGAATATTCATTTTCAACATTACAGAATTACAAGTATATCTTAGTGGCTAATTTTTTTTGTATATGATGATCGTGTCGCTGTTCCTCGCAGCAGATGACAGTGAATGCATGGTTCGTAATGGAAAGTCGAAATTATTTTCATGGAAATTATTTTCGTGGAAAATTCTTCTTGCCGCGAAATCCATTTGCGAAGTCTAACTGGTGCCTTTGGAAATTCTTGTTACTGGATCGGAATTACTCTCAGGATTTTTAAGTAGCTTGCAGAAATAATAATTTTGCCAATAAATTACATAACAACTACTATATATTTTAAAGTCAAATAGCAAAATTAATTCGGTTACATATTTTAAAATACAATTTTTGACGCTTTCTCTTATACTAAAGTCGTTCTCCTATATTTTCGACTGTATTATTAAGAAAGATTAATGGAACAGTAGTTTTATAAAGTAGATGATTACTTGTAAAGAAAATTTACTATGAAGAGGATCTGAACAAAGGATCGAAACATTTGTGAATTATTAACACATAATAAAGTGTACACACACCACACACACACACACACACACACACACGCACACACACACACACCAACTTTTTGTATCAGCTCATATTAATTGTTTCAACTTTTATTTCATCGCTTTCTTAATCTAAATATTCTCTTATTATAGTAATAATGCTTATTATAATGCTGGTAACAGTACTGTCTTAATGAAAATAAGACTTTAGTATAAATATAAATATAACGATTATTTTGAATCGAAATTATTAAATAAATAAATTCAAATTTTGTTTGCTTATTTTTTTATGAATAGTTTAATAAAAATGTTATTAAAAATGTTATTACGAATGCGTACATATAATTCTCTGTTGATTGTTTTAAAAATCATTTTCATAATATTTATGGTAGGTATTGGATATCCCGCCATTCAGAGTATTCATTAATTTTGTAATATTAGATTATACATACATATATATATATATATATATATATATATATATATATACATATATATATATATATACTTATCTATGATAAAATACATGCTTATATTTAGTAATAAATAGTAAATTTTAATTTTTGTCGACTTAATTTTATCAAAATGCTTTACATTGTTTTAACAATGTTGTCATAAATACATGAATTTAATTAAAAATGTGTGGGCACAAAGATTTGAGATAAATCAAATGAGTATGTATTAGCGGGATTAAGGATTAAAATTTTCGAAAGAAACAGAAAAATATAAGAAATTAAATTTCAAACATGTAATAAATTTTTAAGTATAAAAGCAATTCTTTAAAATACCACTAGTCTCGGATTCGGAACTTCTTATACAGTTAGTACCCGAGACATTTTTATATCCATATATATAAAAAATTATAATAACGTACATATTTTATTATGCTTAAATATAGGTACTTCTTTGTAACCACTATTCTATAAAAAAATCATTAATTTTTAATAAAAGATGATTTTTAGTAATATGTTAGAACAGTGCTGATATTTATTTGTATGTTTTAGTCGATTTTTAGCTTGATTTTTATCCCTTATTTCACCAACTCGCCGATCGGCAATTAGGTTACTGGCGGGTTGGTGAAGTGAGGGACAAGAATCAAACTCGATCAAAATGTGCAAGTAAATCCCAGCACTGCGTTAGAACATATTTTTACATATGCGAATTTAAATATTATTTTAAAGATGCGATAAAAACTGGAATTAACATCCTGCCAAAATTATTACTATTATAAGTCTAGAAGATTTGGAATTCATAATCTCCTATAAAAAGACAGTGCTTGACGGATAATTTAACTTTTCTTTGTGAGGATAGATTTTATGAATTTTATGTGAAATCAGTATACATTAAATTCGCTTTTCATAATAAAAATTGTTCTTCTTTGTTCTACTTTGTCGGATAATCAAAAAATGAAAATATATTTATAAAACTTCATTAGATGAATTTTAATAAATTTTATAATTGTAAGTAACAATTAAAAGTAAATACGATTTATTTATTGTTGATATTTCATTTCGTATAATACTACAATAACGATTAATTCAATAAAATGTGTGTTACTATACATATATATATAATTTATATAATAATATATAAATTTATATAATAATATATATTTTTGTATAATCCCGCAATATTAATTTTTTAATTATGCTACTATGCAATGATGTCATTTCTATTGTATTTTGAACGGCTTTATAGTTGTACCTTATTATTAAATATACAAGAATTATTCATTAATAGGATAAATTTTTCTTGTTAATTACTCGCAAAATATCTTACTGATCAAACATACCTTTTTATTAATTATTAGGGCATTTTGTTTTATGCATAATGTATTTTTTCTTATTGTTCATCGAATGTAAACAAGAATAAATGATGGATGATGCGCATCATGCACCCATAATTTATAAGGTATTTAAGTAATATGTAATACAGAGAAATTCAAATTAATTCTATTGCTAACTTTCAAATTTCTATGCATTTTTCTTAAAATTATATTGACGGAGGAAAGAGATGACATTTTCTTGTCAGTCATACATATAATTTTGTTCCAATTCACTACAGAAAACAACACGACGGCATAAAATAATACAGCATATTCGTCCAATTTGTGTCGACTGCCACAATAATTGCACTGCTATTATGTGCTGAGATTAAAGTTAATAATTCTGATGCCCATTATTTAGCTTATTATTTAAAAATGTGAAATTAAACTGAAAAATATTAAACAAAGCATTATAATAAATAATATAATATAATGTAATAAATAATATAATACTTATAATATAAATCTAATTCTAGTTATAAAATCTTAAATCTTGTAATAACAATGTCAGAAATACTTTCTGATTGTTCTGACAAGATCAGAGATTTTGTTTAAATATAATGCATTTAATTATATATCCGCACGTGCACCTTATTTATATCAAAACATAATCAAACAAAATTTTTCATGCATTACTGCGAGAATAGAAGGTCTGTTATATACCTGCGTCAAAATTATTGTAGTGGACAAAACTGTAGAATACATCTGAAAGAAAGTATGCTACCATTTTATTTAATAAAAACAGTTTCATTATATTTTTTACTTAAATTGATTTTTCGTCATCTTATCCACTTCTAAAAATCATCCACATATGGTGGCAAGGTAACGAAATTGATATGTTCTTAAAAAAATTAAATTTTAAAGAATTGTAATTTATTTAACAACTTTATAATTTTTACAAATGATAACTAAGACTATAGCGAACTTAAAAAAAAAGTCTCTTCACTTCATCACAGAAATTAGAAAATATCGACAAACCTTAAGGTCGTCATCTTACTTCTTTTTCTCCTATATCTTACACGTGAACAGTTTTTGATATTTAAAATTAAGATGCAAGTATTGCACCTGAACAACGCCACTTTGACATGTTTAAAATAAAGGGATTATTCCCTAAAACAAAATGATTATAATTTCTTCGTAAACTGTGTTTTAATCATCCTCTTCATGTCAATGTGGCATTATAGACAACTATATTACTAATTATGTTTAAATATATATCATTTGACAAAATCAGTGTTACACTTGACTATATACGGCTGTACGAGATGATTTAACTCTTATTATAAGGAATACAATAAATTATATCGCGAATGCCGATAGCATATACGGATCGTTTTGTGGATGCCGGACATAGCCGGCGTTAGGAGTAAAAAGGTTCAGTTCAAAAGAATTATTGTAAAGAAGTTCTAGAATACGTTCTATTTTATACAAATGCATTTTTTCTATTTTATATATATATATATATATACAGGATGGAGCAGTAACTCTGTTCACTTAGAATGTTTTGCTATTTTTAGAAATATAAAACGATATATTTACCGAAGTTGTATATTGGGTGAGGGGAGGGGGGGGGGGGGTGTATAATATACTAGTAATAGTTTTCTATGGTTGGAGGCGCTTCGAAGATTTCAAGATCACCTCCACTTTTTAAAATGGAATTGTATGATTTTTTAATATAATATGATTCTTCTAATTATTCTGCATATAAAATTATTGGTATCAAAAAACCAATAGTTTACGAGATATTTTCTACTTTATTCTCTGTACACATGTATTGACATAAAATATTAAATAACTTGTAAATTATTAATACTTTTTGTAATCCTTAATATTTTTATGAAAAGAATAATGAGATGAATCAATTGATGGAAAGAAAACACAGTTGCTTATTTAAAAATTATCCTTTTTGCATACATATTTTTTTTAAAGCAACTATGTGTTTTTTTTTTCACGAATTGATTCATATCATTATTGATATAAAATTTTTAAAGTACAATTATAAAAAAATTAATAATTTATGAGTTATTAAATATTTTACATCAATATATGCCAGAATAAAATATAAAATGTCTCGTTTCTATTATTTTCTTGATATATCATCTTAATATTTTTATATGCAGAATAATTAGAGGAATCATTATGTAAAAAAAGATCATACAATTTCATTTCTTAAAAAAGTGAAGGTGACTTCGACATCACCAAAGCGCCTCCATAGACAAACTGTTAGTAGTACATTATATCCTCTTGATGTTATACAACTTCAATAAATATATTATTACATATTTTTAAAATAGTA